>NW_006921668.1:3984811-4003423 GCF_000298275.1 Orycteropus afer afer
GTGGCTGCGATGATGGGCTCAAGTATAGCAGGGATTGTGGGGCTGGCGCAGGATCGGGCTGTGTTTTGTTCTGCTGTGCATGGGGTCGCTATGAGTCGGAAACGACTCGACAGCACTTAACAACAACAACAACAACAACAATAGCACATAGCCTTTTCAGGGCATACAGATGAACTAAATATTTTAATTGCAATATGCCAGTGTTCAGAATAATGAATTGCATGTTTAGATGAATAAATGTAACTATACTGAACATTACACACCTCAGTTTTTTTCCAGCGCTTTATTATTCTATCATGAATATCAGTTGTCATATATAGGCTCTCTTTATCTGCAATGTAAGAGATTGAGCTAAATCTGGAAAAAACATTGGTAAAAAAATTTTGGATATTCATGTTGTTTAGGTAGAGCACAGATAAACAGAAACTATAATTTTGATAAATAAGTGCTCTTAGACTTCTTACAAGCAATTTAGGAAATTACTGCCCATCTCATTTTATTAATCTAGTAGTAACACAGAGCAAATTTTGTTAATAAATTACATTAGACATAATTAACATCAGTGTAGTTCTTGCTTTATCACTAATTTTGAGTGTGTAATGTCTGGCATAATGGCTATTTGTTATTAGTCTCATAGCTGGAAATGTTTTTATTACCTTCATCATCACATTTCAAAAGTTGAACATAATGGGGAATTTTGATAAGTAAGTAAGTACCAATTCTTTTATGTCTGGTACCCCTATCGCTAAAAGGTCCTTGAGGAATTTATAGATGGAAAGAGGTTTGCTCTTTAATTTATAAAGAAGGGCAACTTGTTTTAGGATTGCTAACATAATGGAGAGGGTTCCTGACAAAGATCTGCAACTTGGCTCTGATGTTTCCAAATGTCTGACTTGCATCCCTGTTGCATCCAAAGGGATTGTGAATGTATGTTGATGCCGTATCTAATTCTTGGTAGGGTACACACTTACAATGGTCTTTAACCTTTCCTCATAATGGAAATAGCATCTGTAGTTAGCTGAACAATGGGATCTGTCAAATGTGAGGAATACCACTAGTTAGATACAAGGAAAAAAAAAATGCTGGTTGTAGAGAGAGAGTTAGAATGCACAGGCCTTCGTATCTCTCTCTCTATACCTCCAGTAGTGCAGAATATGTTCTTAAGATCTATATTGACAGTTCATCTGTTGGAGACCAGGCATTAAAATAACAGCAGAATTAATTCTTCCTGAGATGTGCTTCTCAAATTATAACAAAATCATTTCTAATATTCTAGTATTTCTAATTTACTTTTCCAAAATGAATTTCATATATTTTAAAAAGAATATGTTAAGCTTATTAAGTGAGGTAAGCTAACATACTGACAAATTTATGTTCATGTTCATCACTTATGTTTCAAAAGTTTTGAGGCATGTAGTACATATTACTAAAAACAGTCATGCTGTGGTTGTTTGAAGCAACAACAAACAAAACACTTTTAAACATCTTTAGAACATACATAAAATATTCACATTCATCACTTAGTTTAATATTTATAATATGTAAGTTTAATGGACAAAACATTTTCTACCTCAAAGATAACCTGAAAAAATAATAATATAGGACAGAGTAGAGACTTAGTATATTCAAATAAGTTAGTAAACATGTTAAAGGCTTATTCATTCACTAAATGATTTGCATGATTGCTTCATCCTAAAATTGTCAATTATCAGGTTATGTACAAATATTATGTTATAATATAATATACCATAGATAATCATACACTATAATATGATATGCCATAATATAGAGTGTTTATCAGGCCACACAATATGATATGCTATAGACAATACTACAGACTATATAGAACAGATTATATAACTATATTTACTAGAGTCTACTTCTGTAGTGATACTGCCTTGTAAACTCAAGGAGGGGTCTCTTTGAGTCAGGTCCAACTCCAGGGCACATAAAACAACAACAACAACAGAGTGCTATATAGTATCATTGTCAATGGATTGACATTGACATTGTCAACAAAGGAAAAATGTGAAACTGTTTTACCTATTTCTAAGAAAAAGGAAAATTAGTAACTATTTGAAAAACTTATATAATACTTTAGCCACTGCTTCAAAACTTCTTTGTAAACTGTCTTTCTTATAATATGGAATTTAAAAAGTTTAATCAGTATTACTTTAACCCAAAAATATTGGAATAGGCATCTATAATATTCTAAAGGACCAAAAGTATATTTTGAAATGACATAAAATTTTATTGTCAATAGTTTAAACATTTGTAAATTTAAAATATTACAACTGAGTCACTAAGAAAAAATTCTAAGATTCATGCAAGAGAGGATAAATAGTTTACATATATATATTGCTGTGATAACTAAGTAAAACTTAAAAACTTTAAGTATCAAAACTAAAATAATAAAATGATTCTTATATATATATATATACAGAAAAACAAGTTTAAGACTCAATTGTCACACAATGTATTATAGTGTATATTCTTAGGGTTCACAAAGTGCTTTATGCCCTACACATATATCATCTTGTTTTGATAATAAGGATTTAAAAACTCCCCAAATTAGGTATTTCTTCCTTTCTATTTACTTAATTCAATTTTTAATATCTCATATAGGTATAAAACCAAATCAGAATAATATTTAACCTACAGATACAATAACATGCATATCAAATTAGGATATATATACTATAATATCAAATAGACACATAATTATAGAGAAATCAAATCACAAATTTTGATTTTAAATAATGGAATGGAATGAAAATGGCTGAGGTGAACTAAAACTTCTTTACTGAAACCTCCAACGTTAATTAAAAATGACCCATCCATGAGTGCACGTATACCCACCCTTCAGTTTGTGAGACAGAGATGAGATAGCAGAGGCAGGCCCAGCTACACCATAATTTTTGTAAATGCGCTCACGAGAAGCAAGGTTGCGAGATGGAGATTCTACAGTGGAAAACATTGGCAAAGAAGCAGCACAGATTCAATGGAAAAAAAAAATTGGCAGAGAACATAAGCAAGAACAAAACATTTCAAATGGTATGTAACTATTAACTGTTATTCAAAATAGTTTTACTCTGCTAAGTTTTTCAAAAAATTTAAGTTTCTCTAAAATTAAAACTGAAAACAAAGGTCAAATCAATTAATTTAGATTAATAACGACAGCTCCAACTGTTAACTTATAAGTTAAGGTTCATAGCTTTGATAAACCACACTTGAACATTTCTTTTCAGACTAGTATTTTATTAGCTCATTTATTTTTAATTTGGTGTTCATTTACTTTTACATATTTATAATTATTTTTTTTGTAAATAGTGGGAGATAAAGAAATATTATGAACAATTTAACCTACTGTCACCTGGTTTTCTGTATGGACACATGACTATGACTTTTCCATTATGTATTTCAGAATGGACCCAAATGGACATTTATGGTGACATTTCACCTCTTCAGTGAAAAATGTTAGTGCTAATCCCAATCCTTAGTATTTATGTTGTGGATACTATTATGGAGGTACCAGATTTTGTTCATAAAAAGTTTTGAAACATGAAGCAAAGAAAATTTACAAGTCACAGCAAAATGTTAGACACATCAATGATTTACCATGCAGAGAAAGAAAAGTATCTGAAATGAAATAATTTATCTTTTGCTCAAAGAATCACAACTTTATATTTTATAAAGTATTGAGCTAAAAAAAAAAAAAAAACTCTTTGAAACTGAAAAAAAAAATCCATTTTACTTAAAATTTTAACTTATGGCTATTAAAATAAATCTGTTAAGCTGAAATAAATCCAGTGACAAGGAGATAACTTTCTTTATATTACTGAAATAATTAAAAACAAAACAAAACAAAACAATATACTTTTCTCTCAAAACAGAAAAAGTAAAGGTTGACCGATTCATTATTATAGCCAAAATGGAAAGATAAACCAATCGTAGATTACAGTCATTCAATGTACAGTATTGGGTATCTTCTATGTGTCAGACCTTGTTCTAGGTACTGGGTTAAAAACTGTTTAAATTCTAAAAATTGTTGAGCGTTTTTTAAATAAACAAAAAACAGAAAACAAAAACAAAGAAAACTCACTGCCATGGAGTCGGACCCGACTCATAGCAGCCCTTCCTTGAGTTTCCGAGGTGGTATCTCTACAGAAGTAGATTGTCCAACACTCCTTCCGAGGAGTGGCTGGTGAGTTGAACCTCCAGCCTTCTGGTTAGCAGTCAAATGCCTTAGGCACTATGCCACCAGAGCTCCCTTCTATAAAACCTAAAAAGCATCCACGTACTGTAAAGGAAATTGTCAAATTTCATAGAATACAAAGTTTGTAACTATCACTGAAAACATCAGTTAGTATGTTGAAATATTTCTCTTCTTCAAGAACACAACTAAAAAAGTGCCAGTTCTGATTAGAAGAGTTAATATTCCAGAGGAATTCAGTGACAGAGTCTCTTGTTTTGGTTGCTAAAATCTGTAAAGACTGAGTTTAGCAGGAGTACGTAGGAGGAGGAAAGCAAGAAATAAGGATGCCATCTTAATCTGAAGCACCAAAGACGTAAATGTGAAAAACGACAAGGACACTTGGATAAGATAATAGAGGTTAAGGATAGACACCTGGAAAAAGTTTAAAAGCCTAAATGGCCTTGAAGTCTTTTCAACAAGGCCTCAAGAGATTGGATTCCTAGATAGGATTTTTTTTTGTTGTTTTGTTTTAAAGTCTGAAAAGGATTATTGTTAAATAACTAATAAGCTGTGAGTGGAGAAAAGACCTGTTTCAGGGATTTAATTTTGATAAAATTTTCTCCTATTGAATCATGCTTATAGTTAAGGTTAAGTTAACATTTAAGGTTTATACTTTTCAATTTTAAAAAAAGGAAGCAATTCATAAAAGATATATTGATATCTATGTACAAAACAAAAAGAGTTCATCAACTTTCAGACAGTTTGATGGGGATTAAATAATCACGCTCTCTCTTTCTCTTTTACTCCATTATGTAGAAAAGACAACCAATTAATTAAATTCTTCTCTATAAAATTTTGGTCCTTTCTTTTAGTATCATATAGCTAACTAAAGAGAATATTATCAAAAGTAATCTAAAAATGGGGTTTTTCTCCAGTGCACATTGAAGTCAGTATTACTTGTTTGGCATGAAATTTCTCCTTATTAATTACATAGTTCTTTATGTCTCATTTATTCCTACCTTTGGAACCTAAGTATCAAGTCCCCTGGATCATTTCCTTCTCTGGTTACAGAAACTTTGTAGTTCATTGTAAAATGTACTTTAAAAAATCTGTACTTTAGGTACTGAAGAATAAAACTGTATAATTTCTCTTTTTAATAAGAAAAGCATCTCATTTCAGTTTAACAGAAGGAAAAATTGTGGTTTTGCAGTGAATATCAGAACAGTGACCTAGTTATTGGGACCATAAATTAGAACAATCAAGGCAATTATCACCATCTGGTGTCAGCAAACAAAACTGCAGGTTTGAGGATTTAAAAAGAGGCATACATTCTTTTTGAAATGTTGAGTTAACAATTAAACAACGATCTAAAATGCTAAATGTCACATCTAACTATTAGTAATATACCACAGGCATATTATAACAAGGTTGACTATTCATGTATTCTGATATAAACTCCTAAAAATATTGCACTTCAAAAGTGTCACTATTAGGTTAAGTAAAACTCGTGGTTACAGTAGGTAGGTACTTTATGAAAAGGTAAGTTGTAGCATTAAATTCAAATAGTAACTGTTTTCCTTTTTTGTACTATCATTAAGCTATGACATTACAGAGGCATCTTGCTAAGCTATTGGTAGGCAATGTTAAAATAATTTTATAAACAGGGTATTAGGAAGCACAATGTAATGGAAATACACTGCATTGAAGTAGTTAGGTATCTATTCAGACTACATTTATCACTATCAATGATACTCAGAGAAGAGGAAGTAAAATTGATGGAATTTTTTTTCAAAGGGCATTCCACTGGGATACTATAAATAACGGCTGGCAGAAATAATATTTAGCATGTTTCTGCTTCTATCTTGTTTAGTCTTCAATTTTGAGAAGGCAGTATAGGAACTATGAATTTACAGTCTTAGTAAAACTACAATATGCAATCCTAACACAGAAATTTGAAAGTACTTGAAAGGAAGTTTTACATAAGTCTGTAACAACGTTCAAATTTCACCTTATTTTGTTTGTGTGATATAGACCTACATACAAATGTAGGTGTGTTTAAGATATAAGAAAGAACTCTTATAATTCTACAGGTACTTCACAAATGATAAGATTTCACATTAATGGTAGAATAGTGTGCACAGTTTTGCTGACTTTTTTGACTCAATTTAAATTCTAAGTAATTGTATGTATATATATTTTTCTCTGATTAGTAAGTCATATATTTTTGACAGTACTGACTCCTATAATTTTATGCAGTAAATTGATAAATCTAAGTTACATTTCAGATATTCTGGAATGCTTCGATTATTTATTTTAGAAAAGATAAAAATCTAGTTTATTGGTCCTGTGGAAACAATATATAAATGATACCTTCAATCTGCCCAGAAGATGTGCGCAAACAATGAACAGATAAAAAATAATTATTATTCCCCTTTCTTCTATCAATGTTTCAGAAAAAGTTCAAATAAGGTGACAATGTTATTAATTATATACTCTTAGCTATGGGAGCTGTCTAGACCAACAGCTTTAGATGTAACATCACTGCATAATCTATATACTCAGTTTGTTTCTTTGTAGTAAATTTATCAGAAGAAAGGTGGAATTATGTGAATGATAAATGAATTTAAGACATGGAATAGGAACCAAACGTATTTACATAAATTTTAGCATACTAAAAAGATAACAAAAATAGGAACATTAGAACAAAATTTTTCACTAAGGGGTAAAAAAGAAGAAAGGTTTTCAGTATAATATGACATTAATTCACATGATATGAATGTATAAAAAAAGGTGGATGAAAAAATGTAAGGCAGATACCTCCAAAGTGTTTCTCTAAATGACTTCTAGACATAACTGCATTTGAATAAAATGTTCATTTAGTATATTACTGAGTATATAGCAAATCCTTAATTAAAATGATTAAGGGATGAACATGGGTAAAAGTAACTGAGACAGGAAAATTCTGAGCATAATTTGATGTGTATGTAATCTAGGCCTTAAACCAAAAAAATCCACTCACTGCTGTCGAGTTGGATCCAACTCTTAGCGACCCCTCCTTGGGTTTTGAGGCAGTATCACTATAGAAGTAGATTGCCCAACTTCCTTCTGAGCAGCGGCTGGTGGGTTTGAACCACCAGCCTTCTGGTTAGCAGTGAAATGCCGTAGGCACTACGCCACCAGAGCTCCCATTCTAGGCTGTAGAAAGAATAATCTCTAAAGTCCAAGACAAGACAGATAGGTATTACTCTTTAACCAGTAACTTGAGACATAAAAGGGCTAGAGAAGCTCTCAAAAATAATATTCTGGCTCCCCACAAATTGCTTATTACTTGCACGTGAAAAAATAGTGACTACAGACCACAAAGGAGCTCTGGTGGTGCAATGCCTAAGGCATTTGACTGCTAACCAGAACGCTGGAGGTTCAAACCCACCAGCCACTCCCCAGAGGGAAGATGAGGCAATCTACTTCCATAAAGATTTACCATCTCGGAAACCCAACTGGGGCCACTATGAGTCAGAATCGACTTGATGGCAGTGAGTTTGTCCAGAGAAACTGGACAACACTTTGATCAGGTGACTAACATTAACTGTGATAGCTACAGGATCTTGGAGGTGCAGTGGCTAAAGTGCTCAGCCACCACCCAAAATGTTGGTGGTCTGAACCCCCCAGCTGCTCCATGGGAGAAAGATGTGGTAGTATGCTTTTGTAAAGATCACAGCCTTGGAAACCCTATGGGGCAGTTCTACTCTGTCCTATATGATCAGTATAGTTCCATTCTCTCTTTCATTACTAGTGGGCATGAGAAAGGGGAAGGGACATTTTTGTATCCATATTCTCTATGAAAAGACTGGACGGAACTGACAGCTAGAACTGCCTTGTGATATAGTGAATTTTCTATCTGGCGAAAGTTGATCAGAGATGTTGTTTAGGGATTTAAGGTATAAAAGAAGAAGCTGCACTAAATGATCCCTTGGCTTTTCCAATTCTTCCATTCTATGGAAAACAGCTGAGATGTAGTAATAAATAAAAAACCACTAGAGTGAGTTAGGAGATTCTCAAATTCAAGCCCTAGATTTGCTACCAGCTAACTGTATGAGTTCAGGCAAGTTATCTATCATTCCCTCACCTTCAAAATGAAGGTTGGATTTGATGACTATTTAGTCCTCCTGAATGCTAAAAATCCTACCACCATATGACCTAGTGGCTGCTGATCATATAGATTTCTTAAATAAACTGAAGGAGGGGAAGAAAAACAATCTAACAATAAGGGATAAGTAACCTGTTTTAAAAGATAAACATTTAGATTTACTAAGCCCAGTAATTAGCTATACTACAATGCAGAAGTTTTAGAGACTAGCAAAGTAGTAGATATGGTAAGCCTAATATAAAAATATAATTGAAATACTTAAAAAAATCTTTAAAAAATTTAATTAAATGTAAAATCTTGAGAATGATACTTGTCAGTTAAGAATGCCATCTTCAGTTGTGAGAATGTTAAATATGTTACCCAATTTCAAATTATATACTGTCGCACTGGAGCTAAGTTACTAAAATGAACTCGTTTTTTTCCTTCAAACCAGCTCTTTAGTATATATTTTTGGTACTAGGTAAGTATACCACATTTCAAAACAAAGCCAGAAAACTAGAAGTCATCCTAGACTGGCTTCCACAACTGTGATTATCATGTCCTGTCCATTTTACTAACTATTTGTAACTTACTCCTTTTTCTATAAGACCACTGTAATTGAGCTTAATCTAGACCCTACCCAATATTTATTTGGACTACCTGCCCCAGCATTTTCCTTTTCTCCAGGATCTTTCTCATAATACATTTAATTATCTTTCAAAAATGTAAAAACAATCATGCCACTCCTTTGTTTTCATGTCTTCAGAACTATCTATTTTCTTCATCTGCTCCCTGCATTTATTCATAATACTTACAAAAGTCTACACTCCTAAGTAAACACCCAAGACTTATAATACCCTTCATGATCTGTCCCCATCCTCTGTAATCTGATATATTGCCAGTGGGCTGCTCAAAGACTAAGTAGCAGTAATGTGTGAAGTTTGTCAAACTAATCAGTTACTGAAAGGACAAGAACTTGCAGGGATACTAGAGATGTTACAGCCAAAACTAAAATGAACATATTGGTCATTTGATAGGTTCAAGTATGAAAAAATTTATTGCACTTATTGAATATCTGAATAAAAGCTGAACTTGCTTTTACAAAGTCTTTGTTAAAAGCCATCATATAATTTTTCTTTAGGATCATAAAAAGATCTTAAAAATCAACTTAGTGTCACAAAAATTGTTGGAAGAAGAACAGAGACTAAACAGAGGTCTCCCTCCCAAGTCAAATGTTCCATCTACTGTGTAGAGTCATAGCAACCCTACCTACAACAGAACCAAACAATGCCTGGTCCTGTGTCATCCTAACAATCTTTGCTATGCTTGAGCCCATCGTCACAACCACTGTGTCAATCCATCTTGCTGACTGTTCTTTACAAGCATGTCAATTTCAGACTGCAGAAGCTGGTAAAAATCTTTAATTTCAGCATCTTTGGCTTTAGTAGTTGGTACACAAATTTGAGTAACAGTAGTATCAACTGTTATAAAGTGTATGAATATTATCCTATCACTGACAGCACTGTACTTAAGGATAGATCTTGAAATGTTCTTTTTGATAATGAATGTGATGTTATTCCTCTTCAATGTGTCATTTCCAGCATAATAGACTATATGACTGTCTGATTCAAAATGGCCAATACCAGTCCATACTAGCTCACTAATGCCTAGGATATCAATTGTTATGTGTTCCATTTTGTTTTTGACATCTTTCAATTTTTCTAGCTTCATATTACTTACATTCCATGTTCTAATTATTAATGAATGTTTGCAGCTGTTTCCTCTCATTTTGAGTCATGTCACATCAGCAAATGAAGGTCCTGAAAGCTTTACTCTACCTATGTCATTAAGTTCAACTCTACTTTGAGGAGGCAGCTCTTCCCCAGGTATGTTTTGAGTGTCTTCCAACCTGTTGGTTCATATTCTGGCACTATATCAGACAATGTTCTTCAGAGTGGATGGCCCCATTTTTCTTCCCACTCTGTCTTAGTCTAGAAGCCCCACTGAAATCTGTCTTTTATGGGTGACCCTATTGGTACTTGAAATACCAGTGGTATAGCTTCCAGCGGCACAGCAACATGCAAGCCACCACAGTGTAACAAACTGACAGACAAGTGGTGGCTATCTATTATAGCATACCTTTATAGCAAGCAAATAAACAGACAACATACCGATGGATTCTACTGTGTGATCATAATCCAGGGACAGATGATCTCCAAGTATTAGAAATAAACATGTTTACATACTAACATTCAAATCAACATATGAATACAGTCTTACTATATTAAGAATTAATTTCAAAGCAATAATGAGGTTATGCTATAAAATATACTGAGGAATAGCTAAGAAATCTCATTTGTCTATTACAAAATTCCTTCCTATAACTCATTCCACACTGAGAATAGACAGCTTTCTCCCAGGCTCTGACTTCTTCATATTTTCCTCGAAGCATGAATGGTATTGTTTACTTCAAAAAATACCAAAACCAACCAAACTCACTACAGTTGGGTTTCAACCGCCAGCCTTCTGGTTAGCAGTCAAATAATGCCTTAGGCAGTACGCCACCAGAGCTCCCAGCATTTATTACGCACCTCATTTTATGGACAAAATACTAAGGTCTCAGAAGTGTCAAGTAACTTAACTAAAACTATTAAGTGGCTAGAGGGAAACTTTGTCTTTCCATGAGCACCTCTTTTCATATACGTAAGTAAACATACTATTTTAGTATGTGTTAGTACTTTCACATGTAAGGTAAATCTCCATGTAGACACCCAACTTTATTTATTTATTTTTGTCAACTTTAATGGATATTTTTTTGTCCCATTTAATAATGTATTATATGGGTATAAAACCAAAATAGTTTTGGAAGGTAACTTAGTAGTATCACATCTGGGCTTTGAAAGTATTATATTTTGACACTGTAAATTACATGTTTAAAATCATTGGGAGAACAATGAATTTGTCTCAACACTTTACGTTTTTTTCTATTCAAATATACATAAACTGTTTAGAGAATACCTATATTAAACAGTCATTAATATATTATATTAATATAACAATTTTTCAGATGGAGGTAATTGCTTAGAATTCAATCAATAAAAATCTGGAATTAATAGACATCATATCATGATAATATAGCTGGTTTTAATTACTCCTGACATATTCTATTTCCTCTTTGAGGATATATTCTGTGTAAATACAAGAATACCTACCATAAAATAATAAGAACTATATGATCTGAAATTCAGGATTTACTGTGAAATGCTAATCTTAGGTGGAACTATCTACACTCAATAAACATCCCAAAGTCTACAATGTGTAAGACACTGTCAGGGGTTCTAGCACATAAAATGATGCTTTCAAAGAGAACAAGAAAAGGTCATTAAAATAAGGAATATAATATACTTAAAGAAAGCAGGATGAGGTATCATCCCCCATATCAGCCCACTAGAATCTTAGTAACTATTTCCTTAACAATTTAAGAACCTACATATTAATTCTGAAATAAAAAGTAAATTATATAACAGTGTATAAAATAATTACATATACTTTTCTCTCTCATGTGTGTACATACGCACACATGATAAAAAGGATAATTTATAATTTTATCTCTGTACTTATTATATTTACTAGATTAACAGCTAAAACTGTGTGTCTGTAAATGTATAATAAAATATTTTTGCTAATTTAAAACTAAATAACCAGATTTGGGGCACTGAATTAATTTAACGTATTCATTTATTTCATATTTCAAAGATAAGTGGGAAAAATATGCAGGGGAAGGGGGCACAAACAGAATTACTAATAACAATGCTCATAGAAATGCTAGACAAAGTTAACATATGGGGAAGTTTATACATGTCTCTGTAGAACTCATCTACTTAATTGGGAACTTGTTTTATAATATTTAGGAAATATTTCTTTCAAACTACTCTACATTCTTAAATGTTAGTGAAAAATAATCCATATGAACAAAGCTAATACTCTAGATTCTAGAACATAAACAGATATTTTTAAAATACATTTTAAAAAATATATTTTTCATTATTTATCAGTAAGCAAGGTTGAATATTGTATTTAGAAAACATGGCCTTTGTAGTCAGTGGAACTGCCCTCATGTTTTGGCTCTGCTATTTACCACGTATGTTTCTAGGGCCAATCATTTATTCTCTCTAAGCCTGTGGCTCTTCATCTACTAAATACAGGTAACAGATATTACCTCAAATGAGGATGCATTAATGTGCTTACTAAAGTGTTTAGTCACAGTGGTGACACTCAGTAAAAGCAAAAATAGTAGATATGTTCTTCTATACATAATATTTTATTTTGGTATCACACAGTATAAGATGAAAATGATTCTCACTTTATTAAGTAGTAAAAGGAAGTTCCAGGGTGAAATGCTAATGGGATGGATGACAGCGAAGTTTAGGGATGGATGATGGCAAAGTTTAGGAAAAAGTATCTCACTCAAGTAAGCCTCAACAATAAGCAGTCTGTCACATTTAAGTGTCCTAATATAATATGATTAAAGCCACTAATTTATTTTCAAAACATTAAAACTATTTTTAAGACTCCATAACAACTTTTTTAGTCATGCTAAAGACGAAGCTTTTGTTTTCTGGAATTTGGAACTCAAACTTTAGTGATAGTAATTCTACTGAGAACAAGAGCTTTTAAAAATGGTCTCAGTAATTAGTAAACAGCCAAGTAATTATTCAGATAGTTAGTAACTGAGACATTTCTTGGCCATGATTTCAAATTTATTCCAAGATATTGGTAAAAGAAGTGGCAGGACTGACAACACGCACAATATACATGAAATTATATTGACACAATCTCACTTTTAAGTCTGTTATCTCCTGAATGAGACAAACTAATTTTAATATATTTGTATGCTTTGTTTGGAAATATAATATTTTATTAATTAAAATTTATAAAATAAAAATAGTAATTCCGTTTGTTTTTAGAGGATATGCAATGATCTTTAGATAGAACAAGAGTATTTCTTCCTAGTTCTTGTATCTGCTGTTTCTATGATATTATCAGGACAACTTTTATTTTTTTAATTTTATTTCTAATAGGAATTTTCTGCCTAATTATAAGTTTCTTCCTTTTTGTTTCTTTCCCTGGTACTTATATTTAAAACATTGCAACCTGGTTACGCCCAAATGTAAAAAAGTCTGTTGCTTCAAAAACTTAGTAAACTAATATTTCATTTCTCTCTCATTCTTCTAAAATGTTTACTATAGAAGGAAATAAAAATTTCAGACATGTTACACTATTGCGTTTGCTTGAAATTCTTCTCTCAGTAGACACTCAAGTGAATATTATCTATGCAGACAGATGATGGTGAGCTAGGGATTGACAGTAATCATAGACATTACTTATATTTTCACAAACTAACTAGTTTCATAAATGAGACTTGCCTCATATATAATGTAAACCCAGAAAAATTTATACTCTTGTGTACTCTTTACCTAACATGGATATGTTATTGTACCCCCCTCAGTTATACCCTGGTGTTTTAGACCCTGATTCTTTTTTTTTTTTTAAATTTTATTTTGATTTGGGTGAAGATTTACAGAGCAAATTCACTTTTCATACAGCAGTTCACATATACTTTTAGACCCTGATTCTTAATAAAAATCAAATCCCCCTGGCATTCTTTTAAGTAATCCTGAAAAGAGTTACCAAAATATTTTTGTAGAAAAATACCTTGGACTTATGTGTAAATGCACTTTATTAAAGCAAAGAGATTATGCAGTTGAATCTAAACACTGGGTGTGCAAACTGAGACTTTTATAAACTAACTGATTCAGTGGGTGTGCTTGGATAGCCAATATGGGCTTACAGGCCAAGAACATACTGTTGTCATATTGTAAGCAGATATGAGAGGTTTATGTGGAAGACTCAAGAGGTTATTAAGGAAAAAGAACAATCAGTTAAGTGTAATTTGCTTGACTCTATTTTATAGATCAATGTGGGTTATCATCATGGATGAAGAACTACAGTAATCCTAGAAAGAACTGAAACCAAGTGATTAGTTTAATATATTAAGGAGGGGGAGCAAGAGAGGAAACAATAATTTGAAAAGAGCTGGAAATTTTAATTGCTCTACATTTCATAGACATCAAACCCACTTAGAGGAAACACACACACCTGTCTAAACCAACATGGTGTCTCCTCTACCCACTGATAAAATGAAATAGGTTTATTCTTTTGGGGCATCTCTAAGTAACACAAATCCAGTATGAAACAAAGGAAGTTATCCCTAGAATGAATGCTTACCATAGTCATGCATAATAAAAAAAATTCTAAATTATGCTCTCCTTAACATTTAGTATGCATTTACTAGTACTAGAATTAGACTAGAAAGATAACACTTGTATTTTAAAAACTATACTTAGTAAAAAAAAAAAAAAAAAGAGAAAAAAAGTGCAATTAAAAACAAATGGCTTAGGGGCAGAATGTTTTCCTCAGAGCAGCTTAAATGCTTAAAAAAATATGGGAAGGGGCAACATCCTAATTAAATAAAACCATCAGTGAATTGATAAATAATTCTGATCTGATAAACAACTCAGAAAAAAGCTTCAGATATGGCTTGATGAAGCAGGTAAGGCTGACAGACTTACTCTGAAGCTGAGGCTGCTGGAAGGAAAGGGGCTGTCCGAACACAAATGGGCTGTGGACTAGGGAAGAGGGAGGTTTTGCAGCTTGATCAAAGATGGAAGGAGCTGGGAGATTGGGCCGTGACTGAATGGAATTCAATATGGCACTCAGTTGGTCACCTGCAGTGGGCAAAACAGTCAAAACTACAACTTGTTATTAATTAACATCCAAAATGGCAAAGTGAATGGTGCTTTATAACATTCAGATATAGTTAAATATTAAATAAAATTATGCCAATTCAGAATGTGTGGAAATTGGTGATGTTTGTCTCAAATTTTGAGACCAAATTTTGCATTTTTTTAATGGAAATATTCCATCAAATCTTATATTACAGCCCATCTACAAAAACAAATACATTTAAATTCATTTGCAACATATAGCAGCAGCATGGAAGAATAGAGTCTATGAAAAATCTACGATACATCGGTTCAATACCATACTTGTATAAATGATGATCTAAGTAAATGATGCCCAACACTAACACCATCCTGCCTCACATGCAGAACATTTCATACAGAAAGTAAGCAAATAATATGAATACTTTTTCTCTAAAATAAGCAATTAAAGGTGAAAAATTATGCTATTAATTTAATAACATATTTAATCTATAATTATAAATCAATTATTTTTTCCTAATGAACCTACCAAAGAAATTCTATTTTTTATTTCTTAAAGCATGATTTTTTTAAATAGATAGAATACAAAAATCTATTAAGACCTATAAGATGAAAAGGAATGTGAGCTACCTAATTTTAATGATTTCTCTTAAATATTAATTCTGACATTTTTCTTTGTAATTAAATGCCAAGGACTTTAAAGAAAAATATTTTTTAAAGATATGACAATAATTAGAAGGATAATAACTCTTTATTTGTGAGGATATCGATATTACAGTTCAAATGATACTAAAGAAGAGGAAAAAAATAGAAGTATACGCAGACTAGCTGCTGCAATAACTATAACATAGTAGCTTTTCAGCCATATCCCCTAAACATGATAAAGTGTCATGAATTAAAATTTCAACTAAAGCACCAACAAGGGATAGATTTAATCATTTACACAAGCTACAGATGTCATTACTTTTTTTTAAAAATTAACACTGTGGATTATAGAAAGGATTTTGGAGATTATGAAGAATTTTGTAAAACGCTGTTTTCAGGAAAAAACTTTTACAAAAAATAATAAACTTTCTTGGGCTTGGAAGTACACAGAGTTAAGGAAAATGGGAAGTGATGTTAAAGACAAATAAATAAACAAAGGTTAGCTATAGTTAATCAAAAGAGCCCTGGTGGTATAGTGGTTAAAGCGTTGGGCTGTTAACCAAAAACCAGCAGTTCGGACCCACCAACCACTCCATGGGAGAAAGATGAGACAGTCTGCTATGATAAAGATTTATAGCCTTGGAAACCCTATGGGGCAGTTCTCCTCTGTCCTATAGGGTTCTCTATGTGTCAGAATCAAATTGATGGTTCATGTTTTTTGGTATATAGTTAATCAAGTTATGTACCTTAATATTTCTTTGCTCCAATTATATATTTTAAAAGCCTATTAACAAATGCAAGGAGCTCTGGTAGCACAGTGCCTAAGGCATCTGATTGCTAACCAGAAGGTTGGTGGTTCAAACCCACCAACCACTCCATGGAAGCAAGACTGGGCAATCTACTTCAGTAAAGATCTACCGTCTCAGAAACCCAATGGGGGTCGCTGAGTTGGAATTGACTTGATGGCAGTGTTTTTTTTAATTAGCAAATGAATGCTATTTTGAAACAATATTAGCAAAACTACACTTTCAAAAAGTAATGCTTTATTATTTCTATTGAACAAGAAATGTTCTCAGAACTGTTTGTCTCTTGAAAGTTGATTTTTATTCCTATAGTGATTTAGTAAGTTGTATCTTGAATATAAAATTACAATAACAGTAATCAGTATAATGATTCAGACATTTTAAAGACTGAAAGCATATAATCTGAACATCTGAACTAATATGCTTTATAAAAATTACTATCAGTGTATAGTAGTGGAACATAAAGGGACATGAAGAAAATACCATAAAAAAGTCTACCTTATATAAAGATCTAGCTTAAGTTTACAGAAATCAGAGCTACCACAAATGAGCAAGCTTGACAGTACCCAAGGCTATAGGATAGATTAACTCAAGAGAGGAGGAAAAGCAAAAAAAAAAAAAAAAAATTATCGTGACTAGGCTTCCCTCATAAAATACTTTGTGAAAAGTAATGAAGGTATCCAATAGATAGGGGTTTTATTTTAAATTGTACAGTGATGTAATTTTGTATTTTGTTGATGTTGACTATTTCATTCTCTTGCTCTTCAAGTTAGGTATTAATGACACTATATTTGCTCCTTGAATTCAAGAACTGTGATTCAGTTTAAACACATCTTTAGTTATTTCCATGCAGGCTATTTTCTTATTTCTATCTATTACCAAACTGAATATTAACTGTTGACAACACGAGTGATTTTGAAGGAGTTAGGGTCACATACTTAGGAAAGAACATGAGCATGTCTGAAATTACATACAAACGCAATTCTGAATGAATTTCAGGTATAAATTATTTTGTAATGAAATAACTACTGGGTTAGTAACTGATGCTGGATTCCTCCACTGATGCAGTGAAAAACAGTTTTATATATTTTGTATTCAAATGGCTTAGGTGTTTTTCTTTTTATAACTTTTTTATTTCATTATATATCCCATATTTAAACATACCATTTCAGATAATTTTAAATTAATCAAGATAATTTGGTTAGATATTCAAAATCATACACATTTAAAGAAAGTGATATGTAATATTACATAAATGTATTATTTAAAAGTAATATTCTGAAATTAAATGGATCATTTTGAAAAGTTCTTTGTTGCTCTTAACATTACTTTCTTAATCATAAAAGGATGATAAAATTATAGTTCTTTTACTAGATATGGTGAAACAGAACCTTTCAGATACAAATTAAAAATAAGTGCCTTTAAAGTAGAAAAAAAATAAGCAGGAATTTCTATAAACTTAAGCTAAAATTGATAAGAAAATAACATTGTAAAAAGAACACCTTCATCAACATTTTAAGTTAATTTCCTATTAACAAACTTTAATAAAATACTGTGGGTCAACAAGAATGCAAATGGGTAGAAGAGAAAGTTTATAAAATATATGAAAGTGAAAGACTCACTTTTAAACACCTACCTTTATTATTTCCAAGTCCATAATCAAATCCTTGGCCACTGCAACTTGCTCCCTTATTAAAAGCTTGTACTGAGAATGGGCTTGGAGGAGGGGTTTGAGAATTCTGATCCAAAAGAACTTGTTCTACAATAAAAGGCATAGCTATAAAATTAGTTTTTTATATGCCATTCCCTACTTATATAACAAAAAGAGAAAATGCAAAAAATATTTTATAATGGTTATACTTATATTTGATAAGTCTAAATACCAAGTAGTGATACTGCCTCAGAAACCCAAGGAGGGGTCGCTATGAGTCGGGGCCGACTTGACGGCAAACAACAACAACAACAACAAATACCAAGAATGGAGCTCTGGTAGCATAGTGGCTAAGGCACTGGACTGCCAACCAGAAGGCTGGCGGTTCAAACCCACCAGCCACTCCT
>NW_006921668.1:4003523-4022890 GCF_000298275.1 Orycteropus afer afer
AACAACAACAACAAATACGAAGAATGCCTTGACACTGACAAAATATATGAAAACTTATTTATTTATGAAATATAGAAGAAATTTTGAAATAAGATGTGTTTTTATAGAGTATATTTACTTCACAATGTCTAAGTACTTGACACTGAAAGATATTTTCACTTATAGAATACTCTGAGTTATGAATGGGAAAATTTAATTTTCAATTATTTTTATTTATTACATAATAATATTTTTCTCCAAATAAAAGGATGATAAACCACATAATGTAAATTAAGTCTATTAACACATTCCAAAGTCAAGAAATGTGTCAGAATTTTTATTCTAAGAAGGAAATGGCAAATACTTTATGCAGTTTACAAATGGTAAGATACAACATAGAAAACAGATAACCTAATTAATTTCCTATTGGAAGTCAAGTAGCGTAAGATTCCTGCTACAATATTAAAAACACTAAAGGCATCTGACTACTGACCAGAAGGCTGGTGGTTCAAACCCACCAGCCACTCCTGGGAAGGAAGACTGGGCATCTACTTCCATAGAGATACTGCCTTGGAAACCCAAGGAGGGGTCACTATGAGTTGAACTGACTCAATGGCAGTGAGTTTGGTTTTTGGTTTTGGTTTAATACCATACCTAGTTTAACAGCCATATTAATGTCAGGTTAAACAAACAAACAAAAAAGACAATGAAATCTATCCAATCAAAGGTATAGGGAGAGAAAGGTATTTAGTCCATTAAAATGACATTATGGATAATGAAATACTTTAAATGTGTTTTTAAAAGTTGGTATTCCTGCTCTGAAAGCAATAAAGATGAATGGGAACAGCAGACACAGGGAAAAAGTGGGAAGAGTGCTGCTATATCATGCTATATATATAAATGTGTATGAATTGTTGAATGGAAAAGCAGTTTGCTCTGTAAACTTTCACCGAAATCACAATAAAAAATTATTAAAAAAAAAAAAAGGTCTATGACCCTTTAAACAGAAAATGGAACTAGGGAATGTTGTGGAGTGTTTTCTTCCTGTCTGTTTTAAATTGGAATTCCACTGTTACAGTGGTACTGTATTGCCTATCCCTTTCCAACATTTGTAGACTTTAAAAATAAAACAATCCTAGCACTTCGCTTAGGCAATACTCTTCAGTATGAAATAGTTCAACCATGGAATGTTAAAAAGACCCATGAACAGTAATCTGAATGGAAAAGAGCATCTATCTCACTCTATAGTTTCAGAATGGTCTAGTAACAAGTATAAAGTCTCTTTATTATCATAGCAGTGGCACTGCCTGCTAGCTTTAACTATGGAAGTCAATCACCAATAAAAAATTTTTGCAAAAAATTTTTTGCTTTATTTATTAGCATAAAAATAAATTAGCATAGTGCCAAAGCCTCTCATTTCCATATTAAATATGGTTACATATTAATATCAATGAACAGACCGTTTTGGTACTCCATTCATTAATATTAATGATTTTAAGGTGTTAACTTCCTACTTTCTTTCATCCTGGGAGATACATATATATATAAAGAGTAAAGGATCACTGGCTGCTAATAAGAAATTTAAAGTTAATTGAGTGCTGAATGTGTATTTTTCCAGAAATTATATTCCAATTTAAGAAATATTTTATCTTAGAAGAACCTTCTACTTTCTAACTTTATGCAAATATAATTATCCATGGTAAAACTTGTTCCATAGTATGGAGGGCATTTTAACAATAATAGCTAGCCTTACCACCTGCCCCACCAGCCACTCCTCGGAAGGAAGGTTGGGCAATCTACTTCCGTAGTGATACTGCCTTGGCAACCCAAGGAGGGGTCGCTATGAATCGGATCCAACTCGACGGCACATAACACCACCACCACCACCACCTGCCAGCTTTGTTTGTTATTTGCTCATTTAAACTTCATGTCATCCTTAGAGGTATCCTATTCATTTTGCAAATGGAAAACACTGAGGCTGAGAGTGGCTAGATTACTTGGCTAAGGTCACACAGCTAACAAGTTGGAGTGTCACTTGTACCATCGCAGTCCAGCTTGAGTCTACTCTTATGCATTGTATTGCATAATAATATTGCCAGTTAAAATAATTATAAACTTAGAAAGGTCCTTTGATAATCACCTAAGCCATTCTCTGATTTTTTAAGTATTCACCTTATTCAACTATTTCTTACACAAAGTTGATTTCACTTTAAGTATTTTCATTATATCTGACTAATCCCATGTAAGAAAAAATGCTTTAACATTTACAAATATGTAATATTTATTAATATATAAGTATATAGTAAATAGAAAGGTTATTCTTTAAAATGTCTCCTTTACCTCAAATAAATAATTTTTCTTTTTGAAAATATAATGAGCAGTTCTATGATCATAGAACAGTATTTTATGATGACATTATTTTTGGCTAAAAAAAGTTTATTTGATAAAGACAAGGGGGGTAAATTCATAATTTGTGTTCAGAGGATAACTGATCATCCACTGTAAGGGCATAATGAGCACAGCATTTGAAATATGAATGAAGATTCTGGTTCAAGTCTTTTATCTGTTATGTGTAATCAAAGGCAAGTCAGTTCAAATTCTGTGAGCTTTAGTTTCCTCTACGTATGTAAAATGAGGATTATATTATCTACCTCAAAAAGAGGTAACATATTTAAATGTATTATGTCATTCATGCAAGTTTCAAATCTTTCTTGAATCAATTTACATTTTTGGCCATATTGCCTCTGGAGAATAAGTATTATAAATTTATTATCTTTTAGATAAAGAAGCATTTCCTTTTATTTATCTGACCTTACCCCAGTCAACTCTTAAAATTTTTAAAAGAGTAAAAAGATAAATAAACAAAACAATAAAAAAACCTCCTTATTTTATAAATTTGAGATTTGGTGGAAAAGTCTGCACTTGACTACTTTGTTTATTTTGATACAATATTATTTTTGTAATTCAATGTGAATTTGCCAAACAGTGAAAAACAAAATATATTATAATATAACACTGATTTAGGACTAAGAGTACAAAGGTTAAAAAAAAAAAAAAAAAAAAAAAAAAAAAAAAAACACAAAACCAAACCAAAAACCTATGCTTGTCTTTAAGGGACTCATAATCTATATATAAAGAGACAAAAATTAACTTTAAAATATTATAATCAGTTTTGTACAAGTGTTAAATGTAGTTCTTTAGGAACACGGAGGGAATCCTTATAATTGATGGGATTACAACCTCACAAAAATGAAGACATGGTCTGAACTTTGAAGAATGCATTTTTGTCACCAAAGAGAATGAAGATAAGGGAAAAAAGGAAAATTTTTTATTAAATGAGATCATTGTTTACAAAGGTAAAAAAAAGTTTAAATGGAAATTCAAACAACAAAATGTGAAACTACAAAAAGATGCTATGCATTTATTCAAAGTTCTTTCCCTGAAACAAAAATTAAATTGGATGAAATTGCTTGAGAGAAGTACTATGATTGGTGGTTTGAAAACCGATTTTCCATTTAGTAGCAAAATGAGTAATATGTTCAGTTGTAGACTGCCACAGAATGAGGCATACAATAGTGCTATATTATAAAGATGGATTCCTACATTTCACATTTTCTATTAATTCCTTTCTTTCATGTACATTCATTTAGTACCCATTGCTTTTACAAACCAATTGTAAAGCTGAACAATTTTTTTAACGCTTTGTTTTTACTTTATTAAAAAAAAAACCACAAGGAAAGCTTTTAAGACAAAAGAAATAAAATACATTAAATTTCAACATATCAAAGATTAACTGGAATAAATCACAAATTTAAGCCAACTTGCCATCTTCATGTCGGAGGTACTGGTTGCCGCCTCTGTCTCTAGCTAAGGACCAGGCCTCTCCTTCATCACTCTCACAGAACTCTACCATGCTGTTCTTATCCAGCTGCACCCATGTACCTTCAGAATTGGTTACCTGGTACATAACAAAAAGCATGACTGAGCGGCTTTATTCTTTCAGGACATTTGGGCTGAAAACCAGTACAAAGCTTAAGTGTTTGATTAGTGTAATCATTCCAATAAATTCTACCATGAAATTAGTTTCTGAAATTAAGACCACAGCCTGAGGTAAGACAGAAATCAACAAAAAGTTCTCTATAATGCTGCTTACCTATGACTTTGGTAAAATAAAAATAATTTTTAAACCACAAAGATAATCCCTAAATAATTTTAAGTGTTACCCAGAAACACATGGCTCATTACTTTTATTTTTCTCCTAAAGTGTTCTAACATAACATACTCTCTACTATTTACATTGATGGTACAGATAGTGCTACTTGAAAATGACCCTGACACTGAGAAATAGCATGACACACTACATCTTCAAGCTTATCTGCTGAGGCAAATGCCACAGTGGAATAAGTAGTAATTTTATTTGCTCAGGACTTCAGTGAGACATTTGAATGGCAACAAAGAAATGAACACTTTGTCATATGATCACAGTTCCATACAGATACATATCAAATATTTTAAAGTGCCGATAATCCATTAACAGTATATAGTACATTTGTAATACTGCAAAGATACATGCAAAAACTGAACAATTAAATATACAATACCAATCATTTTGTTATATAGATACTGTTTCCACAAGATTATGAAAATAAAATTATTAGAAAAGAGGCACAGAAAAATTACATTAGTATTTCCAATACAAATAAAGATAAAAAACATAATATTTAAAAAACTTAGGGTAGACTTCCATCCTGGGATGGAAATGGCAACCTTCTGAAGAAAGAGATGCTTTGGTTATATTATATTAAAAATGATTATCTTAGAAGTCATGAAGCTACAAGAATCCATACCTCTCCCACTGCTTTGACTTTGTTTCCCAGAACTAACATTCCAATTGGGATACCTCTAAGGTTGGGGCAGCTTCTGATGTTGTGGCCTGAAGGTCCTGTTTTCACTACCTTGTACATGCCTGGCCCTCCTCGTAAGAATGGCATGTCCTGTTCTTGCATTGTGGCTTCCTGTGAGCAGCAGGAGTTTATGTCTTTGAAAAAGTCATCAGTATCAGTTTTAGGTTCCTGGAAATTTGAATAGGCAAAAGAAAACAATATGATTTATCACCACTTTAAAAATCTTTCTACTAATGGCTTTTAAAGCAATGATACAATACTGTAGACAAAAAATAAATGATATCTAAAGATAATTATTAGTCAATCTTTTAGTTTTTCGATGTTGAATAAAATTTTTTAAAAGTTGAAGATAAGAAACTACAGCAAATGAGCAACTGAACCTCTGGTTTCTGTCCATCATAATTTGAGATATACAATAATCTTTGACTTTACTTTTATCTTTAAAGCCAATATTCAATAGTAGAGGAAATAAAAATAATTCACTAGCTGAACCACAACCGAATAATTTTGGATCATTATTCCTGCATTATTCTATATTGATACAGGCAAAAAGCCTACATTTTCATTTCCTCCCACTTTTGTCTAGAGTAATTTTTTATAAACAGAGAAAACCAATTTGAAGACTCTGGAGACATCCCAGAGATAGGAAGCATGGGAAAAAAAAGGGCATGAAACACAGCCACATCTTAATATTTACTACTTATGAATGAAATAAAAATGCTTGTAAGATTTTAACAATTCATTTGAATACAGGATAAATGCAAATGTCTTGTGAGATTTGCTAAGCTATTACTACACAATTACATATTAAGTGCATTTGGATATAAAAGAGTGGTTTCTAAAATGGAAGAAAAGAACTTGCCCTAAATCTTTTGCTGAATCTGAATGCTGTGATGAAATTGTTTCCTGTGTGATTGTGACAAAGAGAAGTAATAGCTAACCTGCTCCTATTTGCTCTTCTTCCCAATTAGCATATCAATGTCCCACACTGTGTTTCTTCCACTGCCATTATTATTAATTATTTTCAAGAAACATAGATTTTTAAATTTCACTGTTAAATGTAAGAGTTGGATGGCATGCTACAAATTGCTTTAGATTCAAGTAGAACAAAACATGACCATAAAGGGGCCTTGACCATTAAGTCTAAAATAAATATTATTTAATAATGTTATAAACAGAATAAAAAAGTGAAACTAACATACACAAGACAAAATTTTACTGCCTGGCTCTGTGCCCATAGTCTCACACCAAAAGTATGTATATATGTCCAGAGACATAGTAGTAAATAAAAAATAAATCCTGAGATTAAATAATATGTAGATTCAAGAATTCTATGCACCTTGGACTTTGTTAATTTAATATATGGTTACTCTTGGAAAAATTTAACTCACAATTGTCTTCACATAGCATTTTGCAAATCTCACTGTGGTGATGAATAATCATCAGTTTTTACTTATACAAATATGTGTTATGTGCAATAGTTAACGTAATTTACTGTAATTATAATACAGTATCTAACCAACATTCCTTAGTTAAATCTTGGTTATTTAATGGAAATAAAAATTTTAAACACTTGAAAAATTTAGACTAGATTTACAATCTAAATTCAATATTAAATATGTATTTGTTCATATATATATGCATGTATATTTATTAAAATCTACATATATGAACAACTAGGCAAATAACAACAACAACAACAACATATAAATATGCAGAAGCTCTGGTGGTGCAGTGCCTAAGGCACTTGACTGCAAACCAGAAGGCTGGTGGTTCAAATCTACCAGCCACTCCTCGGAAGGAAGACTGGGCAATCTACTTCCACAGTGATACTGCCTTGGAAACCCAAAGAGGGGTCTCTATGAGTCAGATCTGACTTGATGGCAGTGAGTTTTTTGTTTTTATATAAATATGCACAGAAATTCAAAATAGAGACTGACATAGATATAAACATTAAGAAATACTACTGCACAATATTTTTAATAAGAACATTTAAAATTGTGTATTTGTGAAAGATCAATTTTTATAAATACATCATGCCATTTCATAGTTGGAAGTGGCATGTTTTGTTCCTATTTATTATTGATTTTTTTGTCATACTCAATGATATGCACATCAAAATAACAAGCAAATTTACATGTATTTATGAAGAAAAACAATTTCACTAATGTTTAATAATATTCTTAGATCATTTCATTAGTTATAATAGCAATTCCAACTTTCGATCATATTGTGTCCCCTGAAGGGCAACATAGAAGGACTTTTATTACGAGAGTTAATATTTTATTGAATAGTTAATAAAGCTATAAAAAATATAAATGAAGTTTATTTTTTTATATCATACAGTGTAATAAATAACTGAAGGATATAAAATACTAGAACTGTACCTATCCTTCTCAAACAGTTCTAAAATATATGTTTTAGTCAATACAGAAATGTGAGACTTGATTACCCATACCTGAAATTGAGATTTTAATATTTTCTCTCTTTCTATTTCTATCTAATATTCAAACGAAGATTCAAAAGGGCAAGGCAAAGACCAGGCAGTGGAAAAAAAGAAGAGTCAGAGTTTGGACACCACCCATAAGCTAGTTCTAAAAAAGCCAGATTAGGAAGCTAGTCATAAAGCTAAATCTAACAAATTTCAAATCACATAAATGTTTAACTTAAACTGATAATATATTCTTTACCAGGAGTAGAGGTTAAAGGGGAAGAGGGGAAAAGAATAGGGAGGAAACAATTCTAGCACTTCATATATCTTTACCTTTCTTTGAGTAAACATTAATTTATTAATGTTAAGCAAATGCTTCAAAAGACAACATGTAAAATTCGTTATACACACTGAAATATCTGAATAATGTATAACTGTTCCTTACAGTTAACTCACCTGGGGGAAAAAAGCTTTGGAAGTCCATGAAAATACGTCCAAATCCCTGACTCCTTGGCTAGCATTAAAGATATTCTGAGCGACAAAGTTTAAGAAAGAGAGATATCAACAAAGAAAGGGAACAGAATATCATCTGCAGAAGATGCGTTCATAGTAATAACATATTCTGTATCTGGCACCAACACTGAAATGTTATTTTACTACTAAAGGGAAACTGAAGCCACCTGAGTAAAGCACACACCACAGAAATTCTGATAAATCAAAATTTTTGTCAAAAGCTCTTCATGGATATAGTGTGTCATGCCATTTGCTAAAATTAAGAGCCAGACATTGTTACAAAGCTTAAGAGAAAGCAAGAAGGAAACCTTAAAGTTCCTTTAACTGAAGAAGTATCTGTTCCACTACAAGTCAGATTTGTCTTATGACAGAAAACAGTCTGTGTTTTGTAAAGAAAAGTGGACTATAGACTGTATAAATAATGCAACCATTATGGATAATTATGGCATGTAGGATATGTGAACTAGCTATCAATATTTAAGGTGCAAAAATTAAAAAAAAAAATATGTCATTTTTCAGTTTTCTTCCCAACTATAAATGAGAAGAAAAAAAAATACTGAAAAGTATTAAGAAATCTGTTAAGAAAAACATTAAGAAAAAGATACAATACAAATTATTACCAAGGGACAGACCTAGTTTTAGCCATCTCAAAGTTTAGGAAACAGAGCATTTAAGATTCCCATGTTAAAATCTAAAAGTATTTTGATAAAGAACAACCAGTTCACAGCAGTGTGATCCCAGAAACATTAACCTATTCATAAAATGTCCTAATGAAAGTTTAAATGACACATTTACATTGATATATCATGCTGTTCATCCATATGTGATCCAAAATAGTAATCTTTCCAGTGAGTAGCAACTGCACAATTTTACTACTTATGTAAATACTATGGTACATAGTTCTTTTGGACAAAACAGAGAACATTCAAAATGTTACTAAAAACAATCATCATCTTTCAGGAAACATCACAATTCCCAGCCAATCATAAGTCATTTTAGATGAGAATTTACTTGTCAAGTTCTATTATGTTTCCTCATGCATATATGTGTATGAATGTAGATACATATACACACACATACATAAATGCTAATTCTGAAATAAAAGATGTTTATAAACCATGAAAAAAATGATTTTTTAATAATATACCTACAAATAAATATGAAACAAAACAAAAATCCAATGAAACCCACATTCAAAAATATTACAGAATAGGGTCCTTTCTCTTTAGATATAGAATGGAAGCAAGTTGCAAAGCATTTTGAAAAACTATTTTGGGATGAAAAAAGATGTCTACTGGCTAATTCATATCCATAATTTGTGGAGTATTTACTCAACGGTTTTTCTCCACAGAAACGGTGGTGTCGACCTTTTGAAATAAACACAGTATCAAAAATTTTCAGCATTTTTATTTTTAGCATAAATTATTATAGTTTTTAACACAATGAATTCACAAAAGAAAAGCAATGCCAATGAAGGTAGTGATGAAGAAGCAATGTGGTGACTGATAATATTTAAAGCCTGGACCTCTCTCTTATTTCAGCATGTAAATTTAAATGTTTTCAGTGACAGCAGTGAGCTTTTTTTCCTACAATGTACAATGATACTTTAAAGATAATGAATTGCCAATAAAATCCATTTTTATGTGGATTCAAATTTGACACTTTCTGCTTTTGTAAAAAATTATTAGTCCACATTGATGTATAATAAGATTATTTTTAAAATGTGATGCCTTAAGAGTACAGAATTTATCAATTGAAAGCACCAAAAATTCACCAAAGAGGAAGACGGAATTTAAAAATATGAGATACTTTTATACTTTACTTTTGAAAATTTAGGGTAGTTTTAGCCTAAAGGTATGAACATACAGAAAAATATTTCTTCAAAGTCTCAATGTCTCACTGTTAAAATATATGAATGAGTTTCCATATTCTACAATTACACAGATATGTAACCTCAACGATAATTTAAATAATTTTATTCTCAAAGACTACTTTAAAGGCAAAAACGTGCTGTCATACAAGAAACCTAACTATAATGACAAGCATCAAATTGCAACTCTAAGTTGATAATCTCTTATGGTGTGGAAGAGATCAATTAAGCAGTCAGTGATTATGGCAAAAAATTATGTGACCAAACATGCCAAATTCTCATGAAAAATAAAAATAATTAAAATTCATTGTGCTAGATAAGCACAGAACTAAAAATTCTTACTTTAAAAAACACCATTTTTGAGATATAGTTCATATACCATTAAATTCACCCATTTAAAGTATATAATTCAATGCCTTTTATTATACTCACAGATATGTGTAACTACTATCACTGCCAATTTTAGAACATTTTTGTCATCCCAAAAAGAAACCCCATACTGTTTTTCTATCACCTCCCAACCTTGTTCCCTCTGCTCTAAGCAAAAATTAATCTCCTGTCTCTACAAATTTCCCAGTTTTTGACATGTCATATGAATGTTTTTTTGACACTTTGTATCTGGTCTTCTGTGAATTACTTCTTTCATTTAGCATAATGTTTTCAAAGTTCATCCACATTGCTAGAGTATCAGTACTTCCTTCTTTTTTTTATGGCCAAATAGAGAATTAAAAATATATGACCACATAAAAACTTGTACATAAATGTTTATAGTAACATTATTTGTAAGACCCAAAAGGTGGAAACAACTCAAACTTCTATCAACTGATGACTGGTTAAACAAATGTGCATCAACTCAGTAGACATTGTATGTTATAAAAATGTTTGCCATTTTCAAAACAAGAAAAGATAACATAAGTCAGGAAAACTAAACATAGTATACAAACAATTATAGTGTTTTATTTTAACTGACTCATAATCTTTCTGTTTAGGTAACTTAACCACCATGATAAAGCATGAAATGAAGCTTTTCATAACCATCTGGGGACAATACATCTGTTAATGCTATACTAAGTAACATTTAATATTTATTAATATTAAAAAAGCAGCTTATGTGTACACATGCACAAACCTATTTTTAAAAATGAAAAATAGGAAATCTGGGGTATGTGAAAGTTGTGGCCACCAGATATCAGTAGGAGGCCCAAAAGAATGAAATTGGACATATAATAGAATATTTGCTAATTTTACCAATTACCCCAGGTGTTGCTATCAGAGAGACTACCAAATGAAACGTGCACCTCTACTCCAAATTTTCAGTGCACCAAAATTCAGAAAAGTCAACATAGTTTTTAACATGTGAACACCCATCAGTCTAAAGTAGGTAGGAGGTAGTTTGTATAAATGTATGAAGATATTCAGAGTCCCCAGTTGCTTCTGCAAGAATTCAGATAATATGGGCATCATAAGAAAACATCTTAAAATACTTCTATTGATGTATTACCAACTTTTCTTGATATAAATTTTCTCTTCCACTCAACTCCTCTCATATGCACACAATGTTGAAAGACTTCAATTTCAAGAAAGAATAAGTTTCAAATCACTAACACCTCATAAAAATAAACTCTCTTTTACAACAAATTAAGTTCTTGATTCTGGGTAGTTAAATGTCTCCCATGTCATATGCATAATCAGTTTTCATAATCACAGTGACTCATTTCGCCTTTAATATTATTTATCCCCATTCAACCATTAAGGTTCTGCGTATTCATACTTACTTAATTGAATAGTTCGAGCCAAAGTAATATGATTTTTATAGTTATACATTATCTTTTGACAACTATTTTTGTTCTTATCTCTCCACTAGATTAAGGCCCACTGAACACAAAAGCACAGCCTTTATAATCACATCAACTGGAGTTCCAGCACCAGCTCTACTATACACCACTGTGATGTAGATGAATAGCTATCTCTCCTCACTGTAAAAATGAGAATGATAATATACTTAGCATCATAGCATCACATTGAGAATTAAGTGGGATAGTTAAGGAGCATACATGTTAGGAATTATTTTTAAGCAACATGATCATACCAAATGCAAATAACTAGAAATAAGTATTTAACTAACGTTGAAAGACTACTATGAGCGAAGCATATTTAACATATTAGAAGAAACAAAGGAGGAAGAAGGATCCTTAATGAGACCTTATGGAGACTAAGAACAGAAATAAGAGGTATAAAAATACAAGTGGGATGGTAGGTTTGAACCACTAGCCTTCTGGTTAGTAGTCAAATGCCTTAGGCACTATGCCACCAGAGCTCCCAAACTAAACATTATGGGAAGTGGGGAAAGTAGTAAGTATTTTCCATTTTTATAGAAGTGCTACCTGAAAAGTGAGAGGGAAACCTAATTTCCCCAGTATTTATCTTTTGCTCCCAATTCATTTCTTGACCCCTACTAAACAATTAGTTTTCAAATACAGTATGATTCTAGAACTCTGGACATTTGACTACCTTTCTAGAAATTCCTTCTCCTTTTCCTGGCAACTTTTGCTCAAAACCCAGGTCAAATGTTACCTCCTAAGTAAAGCCATTCCCTAACTTATTACCTTGCAATTTAACTATGTGAATATAGTATATTTACCACATTATATATTGAGTGCCCCCAAACAGCAAGAACTGTGCCCATTTTATTTATTTTTGTATCCCTCCCCTCTGCATCTCTACCCACTACCCACTTCCCAGCTTAGTATTGGTAGATAGTAAGGAATCAATCCACCACTTCTCCGTTTGTCATACTGTGGTAGCCTGCATGTTGCTATGGTGCTGGAAGCTATGCCACTGGTATGTCAAATATGGTGTCATCCATGGTGAACAGATTTCAGTGGAGCATACAGACTAAGAAACCTAAGAAGAAAGGCCTGGCCAATCTACTTCCAAAAATAACCAATGAACACCTTATGGATGAAAACAGAACAGTGTTCAACTTGGTTCCTTTGATACATTATCATGAGAGACAATCACTGGAGGAGGACATTATGTCTGGTGAAGTGGAGGGCCAGCAAGGATGAAGAAGACCCTCAGTGATACAGAACTGACACAACAGCTGCAAAGATAGCCACGAACATGCCTGCTATCGTGACGAAGACTCAAGACTCATGGTACATCAGGTCACCATGAGTCACAGATGATTTGATGGCATTCATCTATATCTCTAATGATTCAGTGAATCTAATTTATAAATAATTAATGGATTAATGACTACAACATTATGGAGAAGCACAGAAAGAAACTTCAACCAATATATCTGAATCTGGCCATTTGGAAAGAAGGAATAAATAGAAAAGAAAGTATTCTAGGCAAATAAAAACACAAACAAAGATTCTAAGACATAAAATTGAACAGCATGTTCTAAGGAGGACAGAAAGTTCTAACAGACTATAAAATCCTCACACACACACACACAAAGGATTCGCAGACATCCTTATTCTATTTATTCTTATCCTTCCCATTGATTTAAAAGAATATTTTTTAAAAAACTGCACATAGAGTTTATGCCTAGTGCTATTTAATCTCTACACTACAGCATTACTAAAATGCTAAAACAGAGTTAGAGTCACATTTTAATTAAGTTAGTACACCAATACTTCTTTAGTAAAGTAATGATGTTTAAATGGAACTACCGCTAGGAAGGCCAAAATTTAACTAAAGTACATATTTGCAATGAAAATAAGAGTTATACATATGAGTAAATAAGACAGTATAACAAAAATTACATTATAACTTATTCCAAATACTGTTATTTACAGTAATATTTTTTTGATAGTTATCAAATAGTGTTTAAATTTCCTATCCCCACCCCTACCCTTAGTTTGTTTGAGTCAGCAACCAAATAAAGCCCATACATTGATGTAAATGCAAAATTGTTTTAAAGAGAAAAGGCTAAAGGAGTAGTTATAAAGATTGGTGAAGGCAATGTCTCAGTACATTTGAGTCTTTTTAAGCTAGTGGTACTGGTTTGATTATGTCTGCTTTTATTTCAAATCTCCCAACTTTCACCTTTTTATTGAGTAGTGCTTTACAATAATTAGCTGTTTTACAATTATATTTGATTATTCAGAAATGGACTAAAGGTAGCACGTAAAAGAGGATTAAAAGTGTTTTTCCAGAAGTAAATGCAGGAAGAGATACAAAGATAGTAGTTGTTCTTATGTGCCATCGAGTCGGACCCAACTCATAGCAACCCCTCCTTGGGCTTCCGAAGAGGTATCACTATGGAAGTAGATTGCCCCACCATCCTTCCGAGGAGTGGCTGGTGGGTTTGAACGTCCACCCTTTTGGTTAGTAGTCAAGTGCTTTAGGCACTATGCTATACCAGAGCTCCCAAAGATAGTAGTTGGGAGATGCAATTATTTAACTGTGTTAGTTCCTTGAAGGGATGGATGGAATCATTCCTCCTCCTGTGGCTTATCATGTTTAGCCTTGAACAGAAGAACACACTCACTTAAAAACTTATGGACTGTATTATGTGCCTGCCTCAGTCCCTACAGATAAAGTCTTCAAAACTAAGCCTGTTTCTGCCTAGTCCAAGCTTCTGACTCTCTTCTTTTATCTGTGTGAATTATCCTCCTCTTCCAAAAGCATCTCCTCAAATGGGCAAACAAGGGAATTAAGTAGAAAATTTTGGAATGGAAGAGGCAGGAAGATAATATAACCCAGTATATCACTTTATTAGGGACTTAAAAATCAGAGTAATAATATAAACAGAAGTTCCTATATTTTCTTCCATAAAGAATTATCTATGTACTTATCTCTTTGAAAAACATTACTTTGGATTATCAATAAGAAAAGCAAACCCAATATATTGAATGATCTGATGTAATAAGTTAACTTGATATAGTGATTTTTAAGAAATTGATCTGATTGAAATACTAAGGTATTGGATTTTTTTCAAAAAAACAAAATTCTACCAGAGCTTGTACTAGCATTGTCATAATGAGTTCACGTATTTGATGATGATGAAAAAGAAGAAAAATCACATTTTTCTGGTTAAGCTATAAAAAGAGGTATGGGCTACTCCACTATCATATTTAGTGAAATCTTGTGAGGAGCTCTGGTGGTATAGTGGGTAAGACAATTGGCTGCTAACCAGAAGGCCAGTGGTTCAAACCCACCAGCTGTTCTGTGGAAGAGGATAAGGCAATCTACTTCTGCAAAGACTGGAAACCCAATGGGGTTGCTGAGTCAGAATCAACTTAGTGCCAGTTGGTTTGATTTGGTTTTTGGTTTGTGAGCACTGGCTCTAACACTCCTACTTCATTTATCAAAGAAGTTCAGTGAATTTTCTCAGAGACTAGCATGTAGTTTCAACTAAAATATTATAGCACCATAAATCTATAAATCCATCTTATTTTAATATAATAGATTATAAAACAATAAAAAAAGTAAAGGTTAAAACTAAGACAACACAAAGAACTAGATATAAAATGCTAACATAAGAAAAAAACACGTTATGAATGTTTTTGAATGTATAATAATTTTGAATTCATGAATTTTGCTTGGAATTTGTTCCAAAAAGTAGTATGAATATGAAAAGAGAAAAAAATCATTTCCTAATGCTGTGAAAAGCAGAATTCGATAGCCCTAGCTTTAATCTATTATTTTCTGATTTGTGATGACTAATAATAAGCATTAAGGAATTTAACCTCTCTAAATTACCCTCTCCATCACACAGATGCCCTTAACATTTTGTTGCTGTTATTTTAAGTACCTATAAAGTAAAAGTTATATTGTTGTGGTTTACCTCAGAACTGAAAAGCCTTAATTAAAGAAAGCTCTGTAATGAAGACACAGTGCACCTATAATGCTTTTCAAAACCACCTTTTACTTACGTCAACAGGGACCAGAAGGCTCTTGCCAAGGTGTTGATTAAAAGACAGGCACCAGGCTTCAGTGTAACCATTCATGTTCTGAACATACTTCTTTATTGTCTCATCATTCAGTCTCAGCCATACACCATCATCATTGTGGATCTACGGGAAATAAGCAACAAAAACAAGCCATGCCCTCCTGTAACTCGTATGAGACAAGTAAGAGCTGACAGGCTGTAAAGCAGGCAAAAATGATGTGCATGGAGATTAAACATCTGGTTTTTGCAGAAGATGAGTTTGAGAGAACCTTTAAATAAAAAAAGCAGCAAGGAATGCCAAAGTAATATGATAATTCACACAGTAAGACTGTGGGGGGAAAAAAAGTAATTTATGAGTGAAAGCACAAAGGAATCATGTTAGGTTAAATAACTGAAATAGTAAAATCAGGTGCTTCTTAAAGAAACACAAAGTATATTCCTGTCCTTCGATTTAGATTTTAATAATAAGGTATTACTTGGTTGTATTACTACAAAAGATTATAGCCGAAACTTAAAGCAACACAATAAACACATTTAAAAATACAGCTTAAAAAATCATGAAAAGTAACACCCATTTCCAGTGAATCTGTGGATAGGTTCTGACTATTATGCTTAATTGTGTTCATTTCATGTTCAAATATAATCTTAGATTATTTTTATTGATAAAGAAAAACGTGATTCCTTTGTGCTTTCACTCATAAATTATTTTCTTTCACAATCTTACCATGTGAATTATCATACTGCTTTGGCATTCCTTGCCAAAAATAAAAATAACCAAAATGTCTGAGACTCAATCAATATATTTTCACAAAAAATACAAAACTTGCTGCTGTGGGTCAATTCTGACTCATGGAAACCCTGTATCACAGAGTAGGACTGCCACATAGAGTTTCCAAGGCTTTAAATTTGTACAGAAGCAGATTGCTACATCTTTCTTCCACAGAGTGGTTGATGGCTTTGAACTGCTGATTAAGCAGCCAGAGCGCTTAATCACTATGTCACCAGTACTCTGTCAATATATTTCACAAAATCATTTTCCCCAAATTTCTAATACTGCTTAAAATATATTTCAAAACAGAAAATTTAGCTGTCTTGTTATTATACAAATGATACAGTAAGTTTCTCTGCAAATTTTTTTTTACCACAAGTTTCTTAATAGATTACCTCATCAATAAAAGTGATAGTTCCATTGACTTTAACTATGCCTATCTGCTCACTCTGAAGGGAAGGATGGCTACGGATACGGAGTCCTGCACTGTCCTTGGCCACAAATTTTCGAACCTAAGAAAGGCAAAGATAGACAGTGAGACAGGAAAAATATGGAGTAAAGGTTTCATAAAAAGAGACCAAATTATGTCAATTTGAACATATATTTCTTAGAAAGTTTCCCAAAATCATTTGTAGCTGGTTTCCCTCCATTAACAATAGTGGTTTATTTATAACAATGACAAAATTTTTCTATGTATTAAAGTGTGTTAATAGATATCTGATGGACCTACTGAAGCATCATGTGTGTGTGGAAGGGGAAGAACTTTCCCCTTTAAAATTTTTTTGAATAATTCAAGCTCTGAATTCATTCTACCCTAACCTTATTTGGTTGAGGTTCAGTCTTTGGTTTGACCAGCTGAGTTCCAGGTGGTATCATGCCTTTTGGTGGGTCTTTTACTTTTACTTCTAGGCCAGCATCTGTAAAAAAAGGAAGATAACTGCAGTATTTGAGCAAAGAAGAGAAGGAAGATCTTCATTTATCCTGATCTTATAAACCTTCCTAGGCTGTTTTAGGCAATTAAAACAAAATTCTGAATTCTGTATATTCTTTATATAGGGACTGAAATTTGATAGATTGAAAAAAAGAAATATTTGAAAGAGGTGTCTTAGGGGTGCAAAGAAAACAAGGAGGGACTCCCAGTATTCACCTATAACATAAAAAATGATAATTCAAAAAATTCAAAATAATAAAAAATCTTAGTGTGACTAAATGTTATCTGACAATATCAGATCAGAGTACTACTCACTATCTAACCAATCATCTCTATGACTGAGAGGCAGCAAAGCATGGTGATTAACAGCTGAGTTTCTCAAGTTAGACTGCCTAGCTTACTCTGCCCCTGAGTGTCAGACTCTGTACCCCAATTTTTTATCTATACAATAGGAACATTAATAGCACATACCTCACTGGGCTGCTGTGACAATTAAATAATTTAAAATATACAAGGTGTGCAAAACACAGTATTGTATATATACTATGAGCTTAATAAATGTTAAAACCAAAAAAAAAAAAAAAAAGCCAAACCTATTGCCATCAAATCGATTTTGACTCATAGTGACCCTATAGGACAGAGTAAAACTGCTCTATGGATTTCTCAGGCTGTAAATCTTTATAGAAGCAGATTGCCACATCTTTCTCCCATGGAGCAGTTGGTGGGTTCATACCACTGACCTTCGGTTAACAGCCAAGTGCTTAACTGTTATGCCACCAGGGCTCCTTCAATAAATTATCAGTATTATTGTCATTACTTTAATGAATTGTTATCATGCCTCTTGTTAAAGTATTTCCCATCTACTCACAGTTTGGTCACCTTGGGATAAAGTTGAGTTAGTAATGTGAGGAAGCAGATGTGAATCGTTTTCTTTAGCTTCATTCCAAAAAATGAATATAAATGGATTTTTCTAATTGACCTTGTGTCACTTTCCTTTACTACAATATTAGAGATGATGATTTTTTAAAAAAAGAATCTATATGCTTGCTGAAATTTATTAGTATTTTTTGAGGAAAAAAATCTTTATAAAGCCATTCTTGGATACTTTTGCTTTGCTTTTGGGTCCTGTCTGTAATTTGTACCTCTTGTGTGTTGCTACTCATATTGGACTTCGTATGATTTTTATTTGTCCTGCTTTATCTCTGCAATTCTTGGTAAATTGTTAACACTTGAGGACAGGAACTCTCTTACCTAAAACAACGTCTTGCATATAATCAACAAATGCTTGCTGAACTAAAAGCTCTATGGATATGTTAAAAAAGAGAAGAGCAAACCATGCGGATAAAAGTAAGTGGAATGGTACGTATCTGATTTCATACTGTTGTTGTTTGTTGCTGTTGAGTTGGCCATGACTCATTAGGACCCTATGTATAACATAACAAAATGCTGACTACTTCTGCTCCATCTCCATCATCTTTGGTATGTTTGAGCCTATTGTAGTTACTGTGTCAACCTACTTCATTGAGGGTCATCTTTGTTTTCACTGACCCTCTTCTTTACCAAACATGATGTCCTCTTCTAAGGATGGGTCTTTCCTGATGACGTGTTCAAAGCAAGCAAGATGAAGTTTCACTATCCTTGCTTCTATGGAATATTTTTTTTTCTCTCCTAAGACTGCCTTGTTTGCTCTCTGGCAGTCCATAGTAACATTCTTTATGAACACCACCATTAATATGGATCAATTATTTATTTATTTATTTTATTGTGATTTGGGTGAAGATTTACAGAGCAAATTCACTTTCCATACAGCAGTTCACATATACTTTGTCTCATGTCATTGACCACAGTTTACCACAATGCAACAGCTCCCCTTCCACTTCCTCCCTATAGTTACCTCTTCCCAGTGTCCATCTCTCCATACTCTCCTGCCCCCTGAGCATAAGCAGCCCTTCCTTCTCCCATGATTGTTCTCTCCAAGGCGTGTGTCTACTTGAGGTAAATGTTTAATTCACATGCCTGTTCTTGTTTGGCTGGAAACCACAGGTGTGGGTTCAATTCCAGACCT
>NW_006921668.1:4024066-4052935 GCF_000298275.1 Orycteropus afer afer
TTTGAAGGAATCGCCATACTGCTTTCCACAATGGTTGTACCATTTTACAGTCCCACCAGCAGTGTATGAGAGTCCCAATCTCTCCACAGCCTCGCCAGCGTTTGTTATTTCCTGTCTTGTTGAACTTTGCTACTAGTGCTGGAGCAAGATGGTATCTCATTGTTGTTTTGATTTGCATCTCTCTAAGAGCTAATGATCGTGCGCATTTCTTCATATATTTGTTGGCCGCTTGAATATCCTCCTTGGAAGTGTCTATTCATGTCTTCTGCCCTAAGATGCATCAATTATTCTTCTGTCTTCCTTTTTTACTGGCCAGTTTTTGCATGCAAGGAGGCAACAGAAAAGACCATGACATGGGTCAGGTGCACCTTAGTGCTAAAAGTGACATCTTTGATTTTTTTGAACTTTAAATAAGTTTTTCTGCAATGCAATATACCATTTAATTTCTTAGCTATTGCTTCCATGTGCAGTGATTGTTGATCCAAGGAAAATGAAATCTCTGACAACCTTAATCCCCCCCACCCCATATATTATGATATTGCTTACTGGTCCAGTTGTTAGGAATTATGTTTTGTTTATGTTGAGGTGCAATCCATACTGAAGGCTTTAGTCTTTTCCCTCAGTTAGTAAGTGCTTCAAGTCATCTTCATTTCTGGCAAACAAGGTTGTGTCATCTGCATATGGTTTTTAATGAGTCTTTCTCTAATTCTGATGCTGCCTTCTTCATACAGTCCAGCTTCGTGAAGTATTTGTTCAGCATACAGTTTGAATAACTATGAAGAAAGGATACAACCCCGCTGCACAACTTTCCTAATTTTGAACCAGACAGTATGCTTTGTTTTGTTCGAAAACTGCCTCCTGATCCCTGTACAGATTCCACATGATCATTATTAAATGTTCTGGAATTCCCATTCATAATGTTATCTATAATTTATTATGATCGACACAATCAAATGTTTTCACACAGTCAAGAACACAAGTAAACATCTTTCTGGTATTCTCTACTTCCAGCCAAGATCCATCTGACATCAGCAATGATATCACTAGTTCCATGTGTCTTCTGAATTTGGCTGGAATTCTTAGCAGCTGCCTATCTACATACAGCTGCAGTCATTTTTGAATTATATGCAACAAAATTTTGCTGGTGTGATACTGATGATATCAATAATGTCTGCATTCCATTTGAATGCCTTTCTTTGGAAGGGGCACAATTATGGATCTCTTCTGGCTGGTTGGCCAGGTAGTGTTTCCAACGTTGCATCCATTTGTTAAAGTATCTCAGTCAGTGTTCTATCAAGTAAGCCATGTTCTTCACTAGTACCTTTAGTTCAGTTTAAACTTCTTCCTTCTGTACCAGTAGTTCTTGATCATATGCTGCCTCCTGAAATGGCTGAACATCAACCAATTCCTCTTGGTACATTTAATCTGTTTATTTGCTCAATCTTCTTTTTTCTATGCTTTTGCATGGAAAAAAGGCCAGGGGGACAAGGGCAGAGTGAGGAGTCAGCCACAGGGATCCACGTGAGGGGAGGTAACCCAGGCCACACCCCAAAATGGCAAGGCGGGAAAGCAGGGGAAAGGACAGAAAAAGGTGAGGGGTACAGGGATAGAGCGAGAAGCCAGCTGCAGGGATCCAGGTGAGGGGATGGAACCCAGGCCATGCCCCACAAGCGGCAAGAGGGGAAAGGAGAGGAAAAAGGACAGGGGGGCAAGGACAGAGGGAGGAGGCAGCAGCAGGGATCCAGGTAAGGGGAGGTTGGAGAGGTTTCCAACAGCAAAGGGAGACAAACTTATCTGCTGGTTTGTCCTACTGTGGTGTTACTGTGAGTCTTGAGGCTGTGCCACCAGTGTTTCAAACCAAGCAGGGTTCACATGGTGCACAGGTCTCAGCAGGGCTTGCAGACTGAGACAGACTAGGAAGAACGAAGAGGCCATCCACTTCTCAAAGAATTGGCCATGTAAAGCCTTATGAATAGCAGAGAAACACTGTCTGATACATTACTGCTAAACTTTATGAATAGTCTGGAAACATTGTCCAATACAAAGGAGGAAGTTGAGTCACTTAGGTTAGAAGGCTCTCAAAATAGGACTGGGAAAGAGCTGCGTCATCAGAGTAAAACCAGCCTTACTCATATGGATAAAGTAAAGCTTTCGAGACCTCCATTTGCTGATGTGGCACCACTCAATTTGAGGAGAAATAGCTGCAAACATTCATTAATAATCAGAACATGGAATATATGAAGCATGAATCTAGAAAAATTGGAAGTTGTCAAAAATGCAATGGAATGCATAAAGACTGATTATCTTAGGCGTTAGTAAGCTGAAATGGACTGGTTTTGGCCATTTTGAATCTGACAACCATATGATTTATTACGCCAGGAATGACAAATTGAAGAGGAATGGCGTGGCATTCATCATCACAAAGGAAGTTTCAAGATCTGTCCTGAAGTACAATGCTGTCAGTGATAGGATAATACCCATACACCTACAAGAAGATCCATTAATACTACTATTGTTCAAATTTATGCACCAACCATCAAAGCCAAAGATGAGGAAACTGAAAATTTTCATCAACTTCTGTAGTCTGAAGCTGGCCGAAAATGCAATCAGGATGTGTTAATTATCACTGGTGACTGGAATGCAAAAGTTGGAAACAAAGAAGAATCACCAGGAGTTGGAAAATTTGGCCTTGGTGACAGAAATAATGCTGGAAATCGCATGGTAGATGACTTGCTCATTGCAAATACCTTTCTTCAACAACACAAATGGTGGACTTCACCAGATGGAACACACAGGAATGAGATTGACTACATCTGTGGCAAGAAGCGATGGAAAGGCTCAATATCTTTAGCCAAAACCAGGTCAGGAGCTGACTGTGGAACACACCATCAACTGCTCTATGCAAGTTCAATGTGAAGTTAAAGACAATTAAAACAAGTCCACGAGAGCCAAAATATCATCTTGAATATATCCCTCCTGAATTTAGAGACCATCTAAAGAATAGATTTGATGCATTGAACACCAATGACCAAACACCAGAAGAATTGTGGGATGACATTAAGAACATCATCCATGAAGAAGCAAGAGGTCACTAACAAGATGAGAAAAGAAGAGAAGACCAAAATGGATGGCAGAAGAGACTCTGAAACTTGCCCTTGAGCAGAGAGTAACTAAAGCAAATGGAAGAAATGACAAGATAAATGAGCTGAATCAAAGATTTCAAAGAGCAGCTCGAGCAGACAAAGCCAATTACTATAATGAAATGTGCAAAGACTTGGAGTTAGAAAACCAAAAGGGAAGAACACGCTCGGCATTTTTCAAGCTGAAAGAAGTGAGGAAAAAATTTAAGCCTCAAGTTGCAATATTGAGAGATTCTATGGGCAAAATATTGAATGATGCAGGAAACATCAAAAGAGGATGGAAGGAATACACAGAGTCACTGTACCAAAAAGAACTGGTCGATCTTCATCCATTTCAGGAGGTGGCATATAATCTAGAACCAATGGCATTGAAGGAGGAAGTAGAAGCTGCAATGAAGGAATTGGTGAAGAACAAGGCTCTGGGAATTGACGGAATACCCATTGAGATATTTCAACAAACCGATGCCCCACTGAGGCACTCACTCGGTTATGCCAAGAGATTTGGAAGACAGCTATCTGGCCAACTGACTGGAAGAGATCCATATTTGTACCCATTCCAAAGAAAGGTGATCTCACAGAATGTGGAAATTATCGAACAATATCATTAATATCGCACACAAGTAAGATCTTACTGAAGATAATTAAAAAACGTTTGCAGCAGTATATTGACAGAGAACTTCCAGAGGTGCAAGCTGGATTCAGAAGAGGATGTGGAACAAATGATATCATAGCTGCTGTCAGACGTATCTTGGCTCAAGGCAAAGAATACCAGAAAGATGTTTACTTGTGCTTTATTGACTATGCAAAGGCATTTGATTGTGTGGATCATGACAAATTATGGATAGCATTGAGAAGAATGGGAATTCCCGAACACTTGATTGTACTCATGAGGAACCTGTACCTTGACCAGGAGGCTGTCGTTCAAACCAAACAAGGGGACACTGCATGGTTTAAAATCAAGAAGGGAGTGCGTCAGGGTTGTATCCTTTCCCCACACTTATTCAATCTACCGGCTGAGCAAATAATCTGAGAAGCTGGACTACATGAAGAAAAACGTGGCATCAGGATTGGAGGAAGAATCATTAACAACCTGTGATACACTGACAATACAACTTTCCTTGCTGAAAGTGAGGATGACTTGAGGTACTTACTGATGAATGAATAATACAGTCTGCAGTATGGATTATATCTCAACATAAAGAAAACAAAAATCCTCACTACTGGACTAATGAGAAGCATCACGATAAATGGAGAAAAGATTGAGGTTGTCAAAGAATTCACATTGCTTGGTTCTACAATCGATGCCAATGGAAGCAGCAGGCAGGGCATTAGATGATGTATAGCACTGGGCAAGTCGGATGCAAAGGAACTCTTTCAAGTGCTGAGGAGCAAGGATGTCTCCTTGAAGACCAAGGTGCGCCTGACACAAGACATGATATTTTCAATTGCCTCATGCATGTGAGAGCTGGACAATGAATAAGGAAGACCAAAAAAGAGTTGACGCTTTTGAGCTGTGGTGCTGGCGAAGAATACTGAAAGTACAATGACTGCTAAAAGAAGTAATAGATCTGTCCTGGAGGAAATGCAGCTAATGCTCCTTAGAAGGGAGAATGGCCAGACTTCACCTCACCTACTTTGGTCATGTTGTTAGACGGGACCATTCCCTGGAGAAGGATGTCATGCTTGGTAAGGTGGAGAGTCGAGGAAAGAGGGGAAGGCCTTCAATGAGATGGATTGACACAGTGGCTGTGACGATGGGCTCAAGTATAGCAAGGATCATGAAGCTGGCGCGGGATCGGGTGGGGTTTTGTTGTGCTGTGCAAAGGGGTCACTATGGGTCGGAAATGACTCAACGGCACCTAACAACAACACAACAATTTCTATACAATAATGTTAATGTATATTTGATATGGTTACATAAACGTAAAGTACTTCTTTACTTTTACTGCAAAAATATACTATTAAAGCATAGTACCCAAAGGGTATTTTGGTGGAACGTTTATTAGTATTACTTCTATCTCTGTCTAATACCCAAGGGGTTCTATCATAAGGATTAAGTAAAGTTAGCCAACATTTCTAGACTTCTCAGAATGCCTAGTATGTTTATATACATTGTATGAATATCTAAAGCGGGAAACAATAGACTAGGTTTTCTAAATATGTATGATCATAGAAACCTATTTTGTAGAGGAGGATCTGGAAGGTTGTGTTATAAGAAACACACATTGATAAACAATTATGTAGAGTTTTCTTTCTGTTGTTGCCTAGTTATACAGTTTAAAAATAAAGTATATAATAAGATTAATATCCAAAGTAAAAGCAGTTTGCTTTTCAAAGTTAGTAGTGGGTAAAGAAAATTCATTAATTCAACAGTATTTACTGAGCAGCCATTATGTGACAGGCACTGAATAGTCTGGAAGATCGAGAGAGGAATGAGATGGTCTCTGTTCACAACCAAGAAAGATATCATGAGGGGTGGTTGGGTATGCACAGAGAAATAGAGCAGCACAGAGGAGATTCCTTAAGGAAATGAAGGAAGGTATCATGGAATCATGGTACCACAACACTTGTAAAAATTTAAGTTCCTAAGAATGCACTAATTAAATACTCATTATAAAGGATAAATGAAGTTCAAATACGTTATGAAACATGTCTATGTCTATGACAATATTTAAATGGCAAAATTAGAAGAGAAAGTTGATTTTGATTCTAGTTCTTTGCACAAAGTAAAAATAAAATACCTATTTCAATGCCATCGATGGTAACATGAATAGTGTAGAGTCCAATAGCTCCTGGAGTCCAGTTTGCACAATAAGTGCCATCATTATTGACACGAATCAGCATATTCTCACTCGGTCTGAAAAGATATTAAGATGGATACTGGAAATTTTACTTTTGGTTAAACAGCTGACACTATCAAGATATTTAAAAAAATGTCTGATCTCTGTTCGTATTATCACACCACCTACCAATCTTACTGTGCTGTATGTTTTCCTACTCTCCAAAATAATTCACTTTCATTTCTGCTTCCTCACCTCAAATCTCTATCACCTTCCTCCCTCATTCTCAACTCTCAACTCTCTCTTCAGTGAGAAAACAGAAGCAATCAAGAATTGATAATCTCAAAGTCACAATCACATTCATGAGTCTGCTTTCTCCATCTTTTCTCTTGTTACAACGTAAGCCAGCTTCTTCACTTGTGCTATGAATCTTATTCCGTCTAAGACTTCTGTGCTATAATACCTTGCTTCCTTTCATGCTTCATTTTCTCACTCTCCTGGATCATTTCTATTAGCACACAAACAAGTGTTACAATCTCCCATATCATAAACATCTGCCCTTAATATTGTATACCTCTCCAGTAAGATATCTCTTCTATCACTGATATCAAAATTTACCTAAAAAATTGTCTATAATCACGCCTCTCCTTTTTACCATTTCTGATTCTTTTCTACAACTTACTCTAACTAGGCTTCTGTACCCACAGCTTCATTGTAATTGCTGATGCATTTCATAACTGACAACTATTACTTTCTTGAAAGCCTACCATATTTTTGCTTATGTTTTTTCTCTTATCTCCTTAGTCATTTGTTGGCCTACCCCTTCTCTTCAGTTTTTAGTTTAAGGAATGCCCCAGTATTTGGGTCGAGATCTGCTTTTATCTTTCTATACCATTTTTTTTAAGCTGATCATTCATCAATGCCCCAGTTTCAAATACTATTCATACGATTCCCAAGTTTCTTTCTCTGCTGAGTTTAAACTGATTGTTCTACTTGCTTATTTGCTACCTCCACTTAGATAAACTAAAAGGCATCTAGCCATCTCAATTTTAAAATATCCAAAGAGTTCTTCCCAGTGATCTTTCCCACCTCAAAACACCTAATATTCCCCAGAATAATGTAATAGCTTCTTAACTCATCTGTTCTCACTCTTACTCGAATTCATTTTCCAGCAAGAAGCCAAAACGATCTTTTAAAAGCTATAAATCAGATTAAATCACTTTTGGCTCAAAACCCATTAAATCAATTTACTGAGAAAAATTCAAACTCCTTAGCTTAGCTTAAGGAGCTCTGATGGTGTAGTGGATAAGGCATTTGGCTACTAACAAGAAGGTTGGTGGTTCAAATCCACCAGCTACTCCATAGGAGAGCCCATCTATTTCTGTAAACGTTTTCAGTCTTGGAAACCCAATAGGGGTCACTTAATAGGGGTCACTGTGGGTTGGAATTGAGTCAATGGCAGCGGGTTTTGGGTTGTTTTAGCCTAGTTTACCAGTATATTACCAGCCATACACGGCTCTTGTCTAGCTCTCTAACCTCATCTTTCACCACTTTCCCTCTTGCTCACTATCTTTCTGTTTCTCAAAGATACCGAGTTCTATTCACCACAGATTTTCTCTGCCTAGAATGAAATTTCCCCAGGTTTTTAAATGGCAAACTACCACTCAAATAATACCTCCTCAAAAGGCCTCTCTTATCATCTAATACTTTAGTGGCCTGACCCTTTCCCATCATTCTATATCAAATAATCCTATTTATTATCACTACTTTGTTTACTCATTTAAAGACTGCTTTCCCACAGGAATGTAAATGCCTAAGAATGAGCACCTTGTGTATCTTGCTCATAAAAGTAGCCAGAGCCTGTAACAGTACCTCCATATAGCAGGTGCTTAATAGTATTTTCTGAATGAATAAATGAATTTACTTAGACATGAGACAATTTTAGTTAGACTTAAAATGTTCACTGTATATAATTAAGCTAGAGATAAAATGCTACTTCCCCATTTTTAAACAAAGATACATCCTTAAAACCTAGCTAATTTGACAGAAAACTTTCTAGACTGAGCATCAAAATTCTACCTTGAAACATGTCACAATAAACTCAAAGTAGTCTGTTCATTTCCAATAAGTCATGTGACATGTGATATAATGAAATCTATAAGTAATTATACCTTTCAGATTCAATTCAAAACTTTTTCTAAGATGGCAGTCTCTCAAATGTTAAAATCCATCTAATCATTTTGTCGATACATCTATTTTAAAAATTACTTCTTCTAATAAGCAATATTAGCAAAGAAAATACTAAGTCAAAAGATTTGTTCAAATATGGAGTTAATAGAAACACTTGGGCTGAAAACTGAGACAACACAACAGAATACAAGTATGAACAAACAGTGAAATCTCTACAGCTCACTGGGAGGAGAAATGGAATAATGGAAAAAATAGCAAAAATGAAATAAAACCACCCCCCCCAAAAAAAACCAACCAATTCTAAACCACTTTATACATCTTTAGATACTAATTATTTTTTCTCTACAACCTAAGTATAATGCAACATACTGCCAATATTTCAGTGGAAAATAAATACGTTCTATCTGCAGAGCCACACATTATTATATATAGGAAATCTCTACTGGAAATTTTTAAGAAGTGCTATACATGGGAGCGCTGATGGCGAAGCACCCAAAGTACTTCACTGCTAACCAGAAGGCTGGCGGTTCAAACCCACCAGCCACTCCTCGGAAGGAAGGTTGGGCGATCTACTTCTGTAGTGATACTGCCTCAGAAACCCAAGGAGGGGTCGTTATGAGTCAGGGCCAACTTGACAGCACATAACAACAACAACATAAAATACATATTTACTAACAGTAAAGTTGAAATGTAGTAAGATTTTAGTTGCAAGCAGTTGATAACACAAGCTTTGGTTATACTTTGAGAAAAGGATCCTTACCTTTTAGGAGTTGGTGATGCAAAACGCAGTTCTTCAAATGAATAGTTTTCATAAACCTTGAGAAAACAGACCAATAAGAATTGTAAAAATCATTAGAAATATTCTAAGTTAAGGTAGACTATTCTAAGTTAATGACAGAATATTCAATAAATGGTTCTGAGACAACTGGCTACCCGTGTTAAGAGAAAAAGAAAAAAAACTCAAGTATCTACATCACATCAGTTACAAAAATAAATTCTAGGTGTGCTAAAAAACAAACAAAATGTTTAATAAATTATACAAAAAAAGTGAGTATTTTTGAGCACATTAAAATAAAAAATCTGTCCAAATCAAACACTCTATAAAGAAAATAAAAATTTCTGTCTCCACCTTTGAGGAGGGGATTTGTAACAGACATAACTGAAATGGGATTAACATTAAAAATATATGAAGAACAAGTTAATGAGTAAGACAGAAACAACCAAAAAGAAAAGTGAGTAAAGATCATTCACTAAAGAAGATATCTGGATGACCAATAAACATTTAAAAAACTATTCAAGTATAATAGGGATCAAGAATAGGCCAATTAATACAACAAAATAATCATATCACAGTCATCAAATAGTATTGGTAAGAACAAGTACTTGGCCCTTTCATATATCACTAGAAGGAGCGTAAAGTTTGACAGTATTTAATATAGTGGAAGATGTTCATGTCCTATGATCCAGCAGTTTCACAGACTCTCACTCATACACAAAAGGAAACACATATAAGGGTATTTAGGATGTTTGTTATAACACAGCTTATAGTAGCAAAAGCAAAAAAAAAAAAAAAAATCACACTAGAAACAACTTAAATGTCCATCAGTAGGCAAATGGATGAATAAATTATGAAACAGTAACACAATGGAATATTTTAAAGCAGTTAAAATGAATGAATCAGGGCTACATGGCTAAACTTCAAAAATAATGTTGAGCAAAAACCAGGTAAGATTATATACACACTATGACATCATTTTTATAAACTTTTAAGCATACAAAACAATTCTAAATATAATGCTTATGGATATATTTGTATCAGTCAAAGTATAAAAACATAAACCTACTCTTCATTTATCAAAATGGTTAGGGTCCAAAGACCAGGCTGTTATAAGAAAATCAGTATTATGTGAAAATGGGGTATGACTGTATCTGACCACAAAATGGAGGATAACTACATCATTATGTAACTGCCAAATCACATGTTTACATAACTGTCAAATTACATCAGTACATAACTGCCAAATTTCATCATTACATACCTGCCAGATTACATCCTTGGGAGCTCTGGTGGTGCAGTGCCTAAGGCATTTGAGTGCTAACCAAAAGGCTGGCGGTTCAAACCCACCAGCCACTCCTCAGAAGGAAGGTTAGGCAATCTACTTCCATAGTGATATTGCCTTGGAAACCCAAGGAGAGGTCACTATGAGGTGTATATGGGAATAATAACTATTATATTTAGGATAGTGGTGACCTCTAGGGAAGTGTTAAGAATGGGTCCAGGAAAGGGTTTATAGAAGGCTTCAATTGTACTTTAACAATCTGTTTAAGTTTCGTAATTTTGTTTTTTTTACAAAAACCTCTGAAAAAATATGGTAAAATGTTAAGACAAAAATGGGCTGCAGGTACCCAAAACTTGTTATATTATTTTCAATATTCTGTATGCTCCAACAAGACCAAATTAATCATGAGCTTTCAAAAGGTGTGTCAAGTTCTCTAACTGTTCATCTAACTTCTACTGTTCTGACACACCCATACCTGCTCACCAGCACCCTCCCTATCCCCACTCTTTTGTTTTTCTTAGAAAAATATGCCTTTACTTATCAAAAGGTACAAATAAGAAAAATAAAGTTTAATATTAGACCTCAATCAAAGTAACAAAGGTGTACTGACAGGAAAACCCAGGTTTTCTTGCCCCCAGTACAATGGCTTTTTCCATCTTACTACTTTCCCTCAAATTCTTATTACTACATTTAATTATGAAAGAACAGACTATATCTCACTTTTTCATCTTTCACAATGTTTGTCTCATTATTGGGGATACATACAGCATCTATGAATGACTGTTACAAGAAAATGCCCTTTCCTGGAATGTGCAGTAGTATCTCAACAAGACAGTTTGGGAATGGTTATCTATACCTGCTCTACCCTGTGCCACTCACAACATTCTTGAAATACTACATTCAGTTCAGGTCACTGTATTTTAAAAAGAAACTGTACAAATTGAAGCATGTTCTATACGAAGAATGATTAGGAAGATAAGGACATCAGAAAATAAATCGTTTAAATAAAAGTTGAGTTGAATGAGAATGCTTAGCTACAAATACTTCAGTAGCCAGTGAAAAACTCATTCAAAATTCTAGCTATTTAGTGCTTTGATTTCCTCAATTTCAGTAATCTTAATGTCAACTTTATTTCAGTCACACAAAAGGTTATAGATAGTGACATTACTCAAAATTGTTGTATTTCTGAAATTAGGAAAAATCCAAAATACAACCAAAACAATGCTCCTGCACCTATTCACACAGACTTCTAGACCCCTCAACTTCCTCTCTGAAACATCTTCCATCTGCCCTTCCTTTCCAAACCAACTTAGGTTCCAATGTCCTCTGTTTAACCACAATATACTCAACTCTCCTGTCTCATTGTTCTTTTGTTGAATTATTTGGCCAAACTTTGCCTACTCAATCCAAATGATTATTTTATTCATATTTTTATGTCTCTATTACATTGTCAATGTATGATCTTGAATTTCAGTTGATTCTTCAAGGATGTGTAAGAAATCTCCGATCAGACCTCTCTTTCATTCTCTACAGTGACTTGCATTTTATCCTATTTCAAAATCTTGATCCTGTGATTCACTCCACCTCCCCACCACATCTCCAACCTAAAGCAAGTGTGGTGGTTAAGTCTGTGTGTCAACTTGTCTAGGCCTTGTTGAGTGGCTGGGCAGCTGGATGTAGTATTCCCCATGATGAGACTGGTAATCAACTCCATGGTGGAATCTACTGTGAGCAGGTGAGTAGCTGACTTTGGGTATGTGGTCGGCTTCCCATTTATAAGCAGCAGCCTTGGAAATGGTCTCGAGCTTATGGCACACTTGAACCCTGCATGTAGCTGTATTGTTGTTCAGCAGCCTACCATGCTCTGCTGACCTTGGCACTTTCAATGAATGAATGGCTGGCCATGTGGTTTGGTAACATCGGGACTGTGTCTTTTTACTTGTCAACCTTGGGCTTGACAGCCTCAGCAGCCAGCAGCTGTCTCAGTGAAGAAAAGCCTCTAGCTTCAGTGGGCTGGGAGCAAGAAGAAGAGCTGTAGTTCAAGGTTGAGAGGCTTTCACCCAGCCCCTAGAGGCTGGCACTTTGAACTCAGACTTAAAGCCTCCAAACTGTAAGAGAATAAACTCCTTCTTGTTCAAGAATCCCATTTGTGGTATATTCCTGTCAGAGTGGCACTAAGTAACCAGAACAGCAAGTACGTCCTATTTTAAATAAATCTTTTGGTTGCACAACCTAAAAATTTACTGTTTTTGTTATTAGGTGCTCTTGAGTTGGCTCCAATTCATAGCTACCCCATGTACAACAGAATGAAACACTGCCTGGTCCTGCACCATCCTTACAATCCTTGCTATGCTTGAGCCCATCATTACAACCACTGTGTCAATCCATCTCATTGAGCATTTTCTCCTTCCTTCATAGATTCTCTACTTTACCAGGTATGATATCCTTCTCTAGGGAATGGTCCCTTCTGACAACATGACCAAAGTAGGTAAGATGAACTCTGGTCAAACTTGCTTCCAAGGAGCATTCTGGCTGCACTTCTTCCAGGATAGATCTGTTCGTTCTGGCTGTCCATGGTTTTTTCATTATTCTTTGCCAACAACACAATTCAAAGACATCAACTCTTTGGTCTTCCTTATACATTATTCAGCTTTCACATGCATATAAGCTGATTAAAAATACGATGGCTTGGGACAAGCGCACCTTTGTGACTTATTTGCTTGTTAACACTTTAAAGAAGTTCTTTACAGTAAATTTGCCCAGTGCAATATGTTGTCTGATTTCCTGACTGCTGCCTCCATGGGTGTTGACTATGAATTCAAGTAAAATGAAATCCCTGACAACTTCTGTTATCCACTTATCCTGATGTTGCTTACTGGTCCAGTTGTGAGGATTTTCATTTTCTTTATGCTGAGGTGTAATCCATGCTGAAGACCATAACCTTTAATCTTCATCAGTTAAGTGCTTCAAGTCATCTTCACTTTCACAAGCAAGGATGTGTCATCTGCATATTGCAGGTTGTTAATTGTTCTTCCTCCAATCCTGATGCTGGGTTCTTCATATAGTCCAGCTTCTTGAGTTATTTGCTCAGCATACAGTTTGAATAAGTATGGTGAAAGGATACAACACTGACATGTATCTTTCCTGACTTTAAATCATACAGCATCCTCTTGTTCTATTTGAACAACAGCCTTTTGGTCCATGTACAGGATCCTCACGAGCATAATTAAGTGTTCTGGAATTCCCATTCTTCTCAATGTTATCCATAATTTGTTATGACCCACACAGTCAAATGCATAGTCAATAAAACATAAGTAAACATCTTTCTGGTATTCTTTGCTTTGAGCCAAAATCCAGCTGACATCAGCAATGGTATCCCTCGCTCCATGTCCTCTTCTGAATCCAGCTTGCATTTCTGGAAATTCCCTGTCAGTATAATGCTGCAACCATTTTTTAATTATCTTTAGCAAGATATTACTTGCATGTGATATTAATGATATTGTTCCATAATTTCCACATTCTGTTGGATCACCTTTCTGGGAAAGGGTAAAAATATCGATCTCTTCCAGTCAGTTGGCCATAGCTGTCTTCCAAATTTCTTGGCATAAACAAGTAAGCTGAGTATTCCATCAATCCTGGAGGCTTGTTTTTTGCCAATTCCTTCAGTGTAGTCTGGACTTCTTCTTTCAACACCATTGGTTCTTGATCATATGCTACCTCCTCAAATAGTTGGACATTGGCCAATTCTTTCTGATACAGTGACTCTGTATTCTTCCACATTCTTTTGATGCTTTCTTCATTGTTCAATATTTTGCCAACAGAATCCTTCAATACTGCAATTCGAGACTTGAATTTTTTCTTCAGTACTTTCAGCTTGAGAAATGCTGAACATGTTCTTCCCTTTTGGTTTTCTAACTCCAGGTCTATTTCATTATAATACTTTACTTTGTCTTCTTAAGCTACCCTTTGAAATCTTCTTTTCAGTTATTTTATTTCAGCATTTCATCCATTTGCTTTAGCCACTCTACGTACAAAAGCAAATTTCAGAGTCTCTTCTGACATCTGCTTTGATCTTTTCTTTTTAATGACTGTTTGCTTTCTGTATGTATGATGTCCTTGATGTCATCCCACAACTTGTGTGGCCTTTGGTCACAGGTGTTCAATGTGTCAAATCTATTCTTCTAAATTCAGGTGGATATAATCAAGGTTGCATTTGGCTCTCTTGGACTTATTTTAATTTTATTTAGCTCCAACTTGAACTTGCATGTGAGCAATTGATGGTCTGTTCCACAGTCAACTCCTGGCCTTCTTCTGACAGATTATACTGGGCTTCTCCATTGCCTCTTTCCACAGATGTAGTTGATCTGATCTTGGCATATTCCTTCTGGCAAGGTCCACGTGTATAGCCACTGTTAATGTTGTTGAAAAAGCTGTCTGCAATGAATAAGTCATTAGTATTGCAAAATTCTATCATGTGATCTCCGGTGTCATTCCTATCATCAAGGCCATGTTTTCTAACTATTGATGCTTCTTTTTTTCCCAGCTTTTACATTCCAATCACCAGTAATTATCAATACATCTTGAGTGTATGTTTGGTCAGTTTCAGAATGGAGAAGCTGGTAAAAACCTTTAATTTCTTCATCTTTGGCTTAAGCAGTTGGTGTGTAAATTGAGTAATACTAGGGTGTAGATTTCTGGATATTATTTATCCTATCATTGACAGCACTGCACTTCAGGATAGATCTTGAGATATTCTTTTTGATAATGAATACACCGCCATTCCTCTTCAATTTGTTATTCCTGGCATAGTAAATCATATGACTGTCTGATTCACAATGACCAGTACCAGTACATTTCAGTAATGCCTAGGATACTGATCTTTATGCATTCCACTTCATTTATGACAACTTCCAATTTTCCTAGGCTCATACTTTGTACATTTTATGTTCTGATTATTAATGGACATTTGTAGCTGTTTCTTCCCATTTTGAGTCATGCCCATCAGCAAATGAGGGTCCCAAAATCTTTACTCCATCCACATTATTAAGGTCGACTCTACTTTGAGGAGGCAACTCCTTCCTAGTCTTACTGTAAGTGGCTTCCAACCTGAAGGGCTCATCTTCAGGCACTATATCAGACAATATCTCATGGGCATTCGGAAAGTTTTCCAGTAATATATCAGTGTTTCACAGCTATTGATAAGGTTTTTTAGTGGCCAGTTTTTCCAGAAATGGATGGTCCCATCCTTCTTCCTAGTCTGTCTTCGCTGGAAGCTCCATTTAAACCTGTCCACCACAGGTGACTCTGCTGGTATTTGAAATACTGGTGGCATAGCCTCCAGGCTCACAGCAACATGCAAGCTACTACTGTACAACAAATTGACAGATGAGTGGTAGAAAAATTTACTAGCACCTTTATTAATTATTTCCTTTTTGAAAGAGGTACCCTTTCTCCTCTTCAACACCAATCCCTCTGCCTGAGTTCTAGATACTATTTTTACCTCTCTCAGGGTAAATTCATTGTTTTCTTTCTCCCAATTGTCTCTTCATTAGCATTTAAATATGTCTTTCTATATTAAACCCCAAACTCCAAGGCCTTCACTCAATTCTGTTTCCTGTTTCTTTTACAGTCAAACATCTTCAAAGATTCATCGACACTCACTTTGTCTTTAGCTATCCTCACTTCCTTTTCATCTATTTATTCATCAATTCACTATGCCTTTAAAACTGCTCCTGCCAGTGCACTGATGAATTCCTTGTGACTAGATACTTTTCAAAACTTAACTTCCATTTTGCAGCATAACATTGTTAACTAAACCAAACCAAACCAAACCCACTGCCATAGAGTCAATTCTTACTCAGGGTGGCCCTATGTGACAGAATAGAATGGCTCCATTGGGTCTTCTTGGCTATAATCTTTAGGGAAGCAGATCATCATGCCTTTCTTCCACAGAACTGCTGTTGAGTTTGAAACTCACTGCTGTCGAGTCAGATCTGACTCATAGCAACTCCTCCTTGGGTTTCTGATGTGTTATCACTATGGAAGTAGATTGCCCAACCTTCTTTCTGAGGAGTGGCTGGTGGGTTCAAACTGCCAGCCTTCTGGTTAGCAGTCAAGTGCCTTAGGCACTATGCCAAAAAAGGCTACTCTTTAGGTTAGTAGTCAAGCATACCTAGGGACCTTATAACACTGTTAACCCTACTTAAATTATTTTTTCTTTACTTTTAAGATATGTCATAGGTAGTCAGGAGAAGAAATCAGAAAAAATGAATCTGCAGTCAGACTCTCTCCATCATTTATTAATTGTGTGGTCTTGTCAAGTTATTTAATCTCTCTGTGCTTCCATTTTCCCACATGTAAAATGGGAATAATTTTTAGGGTCATTGTGATGATTAAATGAGTTACTGTATTTTAAGTGGTAGGAAAAGTGTCTGGCAAAAAATAAGTACTGGTAACTAGATTATGTCTTACTTCTCTGACTAATCCTATCAATCCTCCCCTTTTATCTGTTTTGCAAATCAAGGTTTCTCAAAGTATAAACTCTGAATTTAAATTGCTCTGCATATCTGAAAACTGGTTAATTTCCCTCTAGATCTACTGAATTTAAGACTGGCAATGGGGTCAGAAAATCTTTTCTTAACAAGTGCCCCAGATAACTTTGATGTGGACAGAATTTTGAGAATTACTGATACTGGTGCTCTTGGGACTCTGTTCTGGAACTTCTTTCTTCATTCTACATTCACCACAGAAGATAAGGATCCAGTCCCATGATTTCATGTACAATCAGACTGTGATCCTGCACTTTAGGTCTGTACATTCAACTTCTTTTTATACACCTTCACATGGACATTTCAGATATATCTAAAATTATCCAAACCTGAATCTATTATTTTCCTCAACGAAAACCTTCCTCTCTGCCAACATTATTACTACTACTCAAGCTCAAATTGGGAACATCATCTTTTATTTCCTTTTTTCTTCACACATCCTCTTCATCAACCACCAAGTACTGCTAACTTCCTAAATATCTCTTGAAATCTATTCTGTCACCTCATCACTTCAAGTGATCAGCACATTTCACTAGGTTAAGTCAGCAGTCTCCTAAGTTGTTTCCCTGAAACCAAATTATGTCTCCCAAGCACCTGCCCAATCACATTTGCCACCATGATCTTTATAAAATACAAACCTAAATGTTTCATTCCTCTACTTGAAATTTTTAGTGGCTCACCACTGCTCTCAGATAATGCCAAAATTCCTAACTTCTGCTTCAACTAATGACAATCTTTATAACCCAGACTATCATTTCCTCTGAGAATAACTAAAAAAGCTGCAAATTAAAATAAACAAATAAATAAATAAATTTATCTAATGCCACTGATGAACTAAAAAGCATGAAGCAGGAAAACGAAAGAGATGAGCCTATATTTGGGAAGGCGTTTACCTTAAGAATGTCTGCTGTACTGGGAGAGGAGGCTGGGTTGAGGAAGTCCCAAAATATAAGGGGGGTCATGTGAACCCTGAAGAGCTATGTCCTACGAGTAATGCTAAACTGTAAATAGCAAGTATCTTTTCGGGGACTGAAATCATGTTCAAACCCTCTCAATCTCTGATTGGATTAACTTGATCTAGAATTGCTAACCCACTCTTAACACTTATTAAAAAGAAATGAAAATTCTCTCTGGAGGAAAACATCATCCTAAAAAATATGTGGCAAGTTTTACATCTATCAATAGCTCCACAGACTTGTAGTTTTCTTTCTGCATTTGAACTACAAAAATGTTTGTTAATGAGTGAATGGTGAAAAATGAACTTCCTAATAAGTAAAATAAATTACCTTCATCATAGTTATGGCAATATATCGAGCCTCCTTCACTATCATTGGTTCATATGAAATATCAAGCTTTGGTGATGCCAGTCCACCAAATGTCATGTCAGTATTAGAAGATGCAGCTGTTACTGCAGGACTGCCAGGAATCCTTTGAGGCTTCTTGACTTGCTCTTGTTGTAAAGACGTTTTTTTCTGAGAAACAGGGACTGCTTTCACTTCCACCTAACCATGATATTATAAAAACAAATATTATTATTACATAATTATCCAGGACAAATCAAAGAAGCATCTTGCAATCCTGGACTTATAAAGATATAAATTTTCATGTTACTATTGATCTATCATGAGCCCTCCAAAGACTATTTAATAGTGTCAGAATGATTTCAAGATGGTTCTAAAATATGGACCTTGATGACAGTGTTAAACAGAGACCTCATTTTTCAGAATAAGTAATCACAGATATCAAACTGTGAAATAAAATTAATGTCATCATTAATAAAGAAAAAAAAAGGATAAAATAAATCTAGATTGAATCCTTGCAGGGACTACCACAGAGTTATTTTATCATGTAATTTAGTATGAATACTTTCCCATAATTTCAGCACATTTTAAGCACTAATCCCGATCTCAGTTGTACTATTCAGCAGAAGAAAATGAACTCCATTGTAAATAAGTCTTAAAAATTAACAAACATGTGCTTTCAGGACCATGATTTTGGGGGATATCGAGCTAAATTGGCAAAACACAGTACACAAAACACTGTTCTACATCCTACTTTGGTGAGTGACTAGGGTCTTAAAATCTTGAGAATAGCCATCTATGATTAACTACTGGTCTCCTCTTGTCTAGAGCAAAGAGAAGTGAAGAAAATCAGAGATACATGGAAACAATTAGTTGAAGGGACTAGTGGACCACAGGAACCTCAGTTCCCATGACCCCAAGACCAGAAGAACTATATGGTGCCTGGCTATCACTGCCAACCACTCAGAAAGGGATCAAAATCGGAGACCATGGATAGAGTGGGAGAAAAATGTGGAACAAAACTCAAAACTCAAAAATAAATAAAAAAGACTAGGCTTACTGGTTTGATGGAGACTGTAAACTCCTGAAGACTATGGCCCCTAATCATCTTTTGGGCCTGTAATTGAACTAACTCCCATGCTTAACCTTCAGCCAAACAATAGACAGGTCTATAAGGTGAACAATTACACAAGGGAGGTGCACTCTTAGAACAATCAACCATGGGACATCAGAAGGGCAGCATTTGCACAGGGAGAAAGCTTAGAAGGCAGGAATGCATAGGAAAGAAGGTCATGGAGAAAGGTAACCACAATGAAGAAGTGGGAAGAGCACTGTTACACTGTGAGGATTGCAATTAATGTCATGAAACAAAATGTGTATGAACAGTTGAATGAAACCAAATTTGCTATGTAAACATTCACACAAATCACAATAAGTTTTTTATTTTAATTAACACATAATAAAAGTAAATCTTATGCTTAAAGCTTAAAGGTATTTCTTCGCTCTAGTGAACAGCTGTCCCCAGCATCAGCCATTTGATCTAAACTATCTAACTAAACTTTGCAAATCAATGTCTTCAACAATTAAAATAGGATATTTTTCATCTATTTACTGTACTATACAGATGCGAAGAACAGATTTGCTAAGGCATGTTAAGGCACTGAAAGTACAAACTGCCTTACAAAAAGTACTTTTCAGAAATACTTTCTAACACATGTTCTATCCTATTTGTTTGATTGTTTATGCATTGGCAAAAACATTCAAATCCCAGGCACTAAAATTTCTCTTCCTCCCATTACCTGTGGTTGGCAACGTGAAACCACTGCCACAGAGTTGATTTAATTCCAACTGATAGAGACCTATACGATATAGCAAAATTGCCAATAGGGCTTCCAAGGCTATAATCTCTACAGAAGTAGATTGCCACATCTTTCTCTTTCTGAACAGCTGGTGGGTTCAAACTGCTGACCTTTCCATCAGCAGCCCAGTGCTTAACTAGTGTACCACCAAGGCTCCTTAAGGTAATTCAACAATAGGATCTTCAGAGAAATACTAAGGGTAGAGTAAGTGAAAAGTGATGTTGTTATTGTTGTTGTTATGTGCCATCAAGTCTGACCCAACTCATAGCGACCCCTCCCCTTGGGTTTCCCAGGCAGTATCACTACGGAAGTAGATTGCCCCATCTTCCTTCCGAGGAGTGGCTGGTGGGTTTGAACCGCCAGCCTTCTGGTTAGCAGTCAAGTGCGTTAGGCAGCGTTAAGTAATTCAAGGACATCTAAAAACTGTGGGATGTCTTTAATGTTTGTTGTTATTATTAAAGCCCTTCTACAGAATTAGCATTTTGAGATTCTCATTATTTATATAAAATTAAGTATAGCTGGCAAATATGTTCCATTAAATAATTTAAATTTTCCTTTGGGGTTAAGAGAGATCAATCAATATTGGGACCAGCATAACATGTTGGAAACATTAAAAACATACTTTTATGTTTAAAAACCAGCAGTTTAAAGGTAGATGGTTAAATTCTTCAGCTCATATGTATTTATCATCATTTAAAACTTTAAACTTTAAATGTAGGAAAAAAAAGAAAAAAGTTAAGTGCTTTCAAAGTTTAGAGGCATTTGATTTAAATTATAGATTTTTTAATACATATTATTTTTGACATTTTTATTGTAGTAAAATATGTACAACAAAAATTGTCATTTTAACTATTTTTAAGGGTATAATTCAGTAGCATTGATTACATTCACAATGTTGTACAAACATTATCAATTTCCAAATCTTTCTTATCACCCCAAACAGAAACTCTGCACCTGTTAAACAGTAACTCCCCATTCCTTCCTCCCTCATCTCCTAGTGACCTTTAGTCTACTTTTTATGAATTCATCTATTTTAAATATTTTATATAAATGGAATTATATGGTATTTGTCCTTTAATATCTAGCTTATTTCACTTCACACATTGTTTTCAAGGTTCACCCATGCTATAGTTTGTAGCAGAACTTTTTTCCTTTTAATTCCCGCATAATATTCCATTGTATGAATATACTGCATTTGTTTAGCCATTCTTCATACACACTATCCTGGTTTAGTCTTTTCCAAAACAACTATATTTACCCTGAGTAAATAAAAATTAGAGGTACATTTAGTTATAAACCATGAACCTTAAAATAAATCATTAAATAATTTTATACTCTAAGAGGATTGAGATATTATGGAAAAATAACCATGCTACTTTCTTTTATAAACTGTACTTAAAACATTTTTTGTTATTCTTTTATTTTCTATATGACTTTCTCTTCTCATTAAATACAGTTTCTTTGCAATAATCATTTTCTGAGTAAAACATATACCAACAATACTTGCTGCTTTAAGAAGCACTCTGGATGATACTAAAATATTAGCTGCAAATCAACTTCTACCTATCAAATAATTAATTATTACTATGTAAAGATATTTTAACAATTTTCAATAGGTTTAAAATGCTCCTGAAAACTGCAGGAGCCATCCAACAAGTTGAAAACAGATAAAATTATTTATTATTATTATTTTTTACATTTTATTGTGATTTGGGTGAAAGTTTACAGAGCAAATTCACCTTCCATATAGCAGTTCACATACACTTTGTCTCATGACATTGACTGAGATCTCCCACAGTGCAACAGCTCTCCTCCTACTTCCTCCTCATAGCCAGCTCTTCCCTGTGTCCTTCCTTCCCTCCCAAGCACTTCTGTCCCCTGAGCTGTCTCCCTGTGCATACACAGCCCTTCTATTCTACCATGATTGATCCCTCCAAGGAATGTATCTACCTAATGTAATTGTTCAGCTCATATTCTGTGTTTTGTTTGGCTGGAAGCCACAGAAGTGGGTTCAATTCCAGACCTGAAGGGCAGCTGGGGGCCATAGTCTCAGGGGTTCTACCAGACTCTATCAGACCAGAAAACCTGGTCCCCCTTTTTTTTTTTTTTTTTAAATGATATTTTGTTTCCCATTGTTCTCCCACTCTATCCAGGATCTCCTACATAGATCCCCCTCCGAGTGGTTGACAGTGGTAGGTGGGCACAATCTCAGGGGTTCTACCAGACTCTATCAGACCAGAAAACTGGTCCCTCTTTTTTTTTTTTTTTTTTAAATGATATTTTGTTTCCCATTGTTCTCCCACTCTATCCAGGATCTCCTACATAGATCCCCCTCCGAGTGGTTGACAGTGGTAGGTGGGCACAATCTAGTTCTTCTGGTTTCATAGTCATATGGGCTGAGGATCCCATGGTGGACCAGTCACTTGGACTTACTGTTTCTTTGTGTCTTTGGTTTTCTTAATTCTTTTTTTGCTCTGGATGATGAGAGACCCATTGTTGCATCTAGATGGCCACCTGCAAGCTTTTAAAATCCCAGTCGCTACTCATCAAAGGTGGATGTGGAACAATGTTTTGTGTAGTATGTTACACCAATTGAGCTTCATGTCCCCTGTGACCATGGTCCTGAGCCCACAAGTCCAACTAATTCTCTCCCTCTAGGTAGCTGGCTGTGATCAAGAAGTAATTATATAACCTTGTCCCTTGTTAGCTCTACTATATACCTGGGACTTCTTACAGAACATACAAATATACTTGTAGAAACACTGTCTTCCAACCCTATACATAGCCATGGGCACACTCCCCCCTGCATAGACACACCTAATAGTTCAGCCTGTCCACCCATCTATCCACCTGCAGATCAATGTGAAAACAGATCAAATTATTTTGTTTTCAGCTTATACAACAATAGTGTATTAATAAAATAAACACCAGAAGTTTCATATGTCAGTTTTCCTAAGAAGTATTTACAGGAGTTTCTTAAACTCCAAATTAGAGATAAATCTGATAAAGATTTTGAGCATGTTTAGTAAAAGGTATAAGACAAAGGAGGATTGACAGTAGGAGAAGCATAATATGTAGGAGAAAAAAATTAAACTATAGAGTACAAGATCATGTGGCTTAAAAAAAAAAAAAAGTGGGAGAGGAAAAAAGAAAAGTAAAAGCAAAATATCTAACTTTGAAATGCAAGATACAAACAACCCAGATACCAAAAAAGAAGTAAGAGGTAGCAAAAGATACAAAGGAGAAAACTCAGAATAACAAAAATACAACTCAAGAAATGCTTCAAGAATAGCAAAACTGAAATGGTATGTCAACCAGGAAAACAGTCATTACAACATAGTCACATGAACAAGGAACTTAATCTTGTTCCTTGTTCCTTGTTCATAGTCACATGAACAAGGAACTTAACAGATGTTAACAACTCAAGTGAAAAATTTATCACTGAATACACAAGCACCCTAACATAGTACTATGTATTATACTGTGATCAAAATTCTATCCTCAGGTTGAGTCACGTGTATCACTACCATGATTAATTTATTCTTTATTCAATATTCTTTTAATTTGTTATGCTTTTGTCACTTTACAGAGCAATTCATAATGGGGATATGATTCACTATGAGTCAGAGCTGACTTGACAGCCGTGAGTTTGTTTGTTAGTTTGTTTTTTATGATCTGCATTAAAAGAATAAAATAGAAAATGTCATAGCACAGAGTATTGTGTGTGGTATGTTGCTGTTGCTAGTTTTAGTTGATTCTTATTCATGGGGACCCCATGTGTGCACAGTAGAATTGTTCCATAGAGTTTACAAGGGTGAACTCTTTCAGAAACAGATCTCCAGGCCTGCTTTCCAAAGTGCCTCTGGGTGAATATGAACTGCCATCCATTTGGTTAGTAGTTCAGAGTTTAACCATTTGTGCTATCCAGGGACTTCTCTGTACGTGTGTGCATGTGGATATATGTGTGTGTTTGGTATAATATTGTATATAGTTACGAGTACATACAATTCTATCACATCTGTATGTATGATGCAAGTTCTTATTTAGGTCATAGTCAAAAATTTGAAAACCAGTGCAAAAGAGTGATTTTTATTTAGTGTGAGTGTCAAAACCAAAAACCAAAACCAAACTCACTGCCATCGAGTTGATCCCAATTCATAGCAAACCCTCCTTGGGTTTCCGAGGCGGTATCTCTCAGAAGTAGATCACCCAATCTTCCTTCTGAGGAATGACTGATGGATATGAATCATCAGCCTTCTGGTTAGCACTCAAATGCCTTAGGCACCATGCCACCATAGCTCCCATTACTGTCAAACATTTCTTCATATAATTCTGTTTATTGATATATAAACAATGTGTCTTATCTTTTTACTATGATTCAGGTAGGAAGTGACATTGACATTGTGTTTCTTCATACTATTAATTAAAGAATACAGAAAAAGTTGAAATAATTTTATTGAAAGGAATATGGAGGCAAAATTAGACACCCTGAGTAAAATAAGATTTTGTGGCTTAGTTGAACTAAGCTTTACACTACCAAATCACTTCAGAATATAACTATTTTTTGAGGATGAGGGGTGGTTGAGACTACCTATTCAGATTTTCTTATAATATCTAATTTTTAAGAAATATAACAAAAATTTTAAGTGAGATATTTGCATTACTAGATTATATCACAAAGGATTTAGTTATATGCACTACAATATGTTCTAAAACGTCACTATAAATTAACGTCTTAGGAAAGAGGAGTGTGAAGAACTCAATATTCACCTATAGCACATGCCTTTTCTAATCTTCAATCTTTCATAATCGAAATTCACGTATTCCTAATTTAAGAGGTAAGAATATTATTTATAAATGAAGTTTCAATATTATCAATGCAGAATGTACTTGAGTCTTTTATTTAATCAATCATTATGTATTAAGGGCTTGTATTCATGTGCTCCACCAGTCATCTGTCATTTTGTTGGACAGTAGTGGCTTGAATATTGCTGGAATCCATGACACCAGTACTTCAAATATCAACAGGGTAACCTGTGGTGGGCAGGTTTTAGTGGAACTTCCAAACTAAGACATAACATCAAGAAGGATGTAGCCGTGTCCACTTCTGAAAAATTGGCCACTGAAAACCTTATGAATAGCAGTGAAACACTGTTACAGTGACGGAAGATGAAATCCTCAGGTTGGAGGGCACTCAAAATATGATTGGGGAAAAGATGCCTCCTCAAAATAGAGTTGACCTTAATGATGTGGATGGAGCAAAGCTTTTGGGACCTTCATTTGTTGATGTGGCACAACTCAAAAGGAGAACAAAGAGCTGCAAACATCCATTAATAATAGGAAAATGGACTGTCAGAGTACAAATCTAGGAAAACTGGAAGTTGTAAAAAATGAGATGGAACACATAAAGATTGATATTCTAGGCATTAGTGAGCTAAAATGGACTGATACTGGCCATTCTGAATCATATGTGTACTATGCAAGAATGACAAATTAAACAGCAATGGTGTGGCATTTAACATCAAAGAGAACATTTCAATATTTATTCTGAAGTACAATGCTGTCAGTAATAGGATAATATTCATATGCCTACAAGGCAGACCCGAAAACAGAACTAATATTCAAATGTACATACCAACCATTCAAGCAAAAGATAAAGAAACTAAAGATTTTTCCAATTTCAAAAGTCTGAAATTGACCAAACGTGCAATCCACATATATTGATAATTACTGGTGATTATGATGACAAAGTTGGAAACAAAGAAGAAGCATCATTAGTTGGAAAATACGGCCTTGGTGACAGAAGTGATACCGAAGATCAGATGACAGAATTTTGCATGACCAATGACTTATTCCTTGCAAATACTTTTTTTAGACAACATAAATCATGACTATACAGGTTAACCTTCCCAGATGGAATACACAGGAATCAAACTGACTACATCTGTGGAAAGAGAGAATGGAGACGCTCAAGTACTATCAGTCAGAACAAGGTCAGAGGCCAACTGTACAACAGACTATCAACTGCTTATCTGCAAGCTTAAGTTGCAGCTGAACAAAATTAAAACAAAGTATGAACTTGAATATGTCCCACCTGAATTTACAGACCATCTGAAAACCAGACTTGATGCACTGACCAGTGACCAAAGGTCACAGGAGTTGTGGGATGACATCAAAGACAGCACATCATACATGAAGAAAGCAGAACGCCATTAAAAAGGAATGGAAGAGAAGGGCAAAATGGATGTCAGAAGAGACTCTGAAACTAGCTCTTGAACAGAGAGAAGCTAAAGCAAATGGAGAAACAATGAAATAAAAGAGCCTAAAAGAAGATTTCAAAAGAAAGAAAAGATTTCAAGAGGACAAAATAAAGTATTATAATGAAATACGCTAAGGCTTATTTAAATTTAGAAAATCAAAAGGGAACATGTTCAGTATTTCTTAAGCTGAAAGAACTGAAGAAAAAGTTCAAGCCTTGAGTTGCAATACTGAAGGATTCTATGGGCAAAATACTGAAGGATCCAGGAAGCATCAACAGAATATGGAATGAATACTGAGCCACAGTACCAAAAAAGAACTGGTCGATATTCAACCTTTTCAGGAGGTAGTATGAACAAGAACCAATGGTATTTATAAAAACAAAAAAGAGCCAATGGTACTGAAGGAAGAAGTTCAAGCTGCACTGAAGGAATTGGCAAAAAACATGGCTTAGGAATGGATGGAATGCACAATGAGATGTTCCAACAAACAGACGTAGTACTGGAAGTGCTCATTCATTTATGCCGAGAAATCTGGAAGACAGCTACCTGACCACTTGACTGCAAGATCCATATATGCCCATTCCAAAGAAAGGTGATCCAATAGAATGCAGAAATTATCACTATCACATGCAAGTATAATTTTGCTGAAGATAATTCAAAAACAGTTGCAGTACTCTATTGACAGGGAACTGTCAGAAATTCAAGCCAGATTCAGAATAGGACATGGAATGAGGGGTATCACTGCTGATCTCTGATGGATCTTGCCTGAAAGCGGAGAATATCAAAAAGGTGTTTACCTGTGTTTTATTGATTATGTTATATCATTTGACTGTGTGGATCATAATAAATTATGGATAACATCACAAAAAATGAAATTCCAGAACACATCATTGTGCTCATGAGGAACCTGTACAAAGACCAAAAGGCAGTCATTCAAACAGAACAAAAGGATGCTGCATGGTTTTAAATAAAGAAAGGTGTGTGTCTGGGTTGTATTCATTCACCATACTTATTCAATCTGTATGCTGAGCAAACAATCTAAGAAGCCAGACTATATCACCAAGCACATACCATCAGGATTAGAAGAAGATTCATTAACAACCTACAATATGCAGACGACACATTTCGTTTGCTGAAAGAGAAGTCTTGAAGGACTTACTGATGAAAATCAAAGACTAGTCTTCAGTATGGATTACACCTCAACATAAAGAAAGCAAAAATGTGCACAACTGGACCAATAAACAACATTATGATAAATGGAGAATCAAGATTGAAGTTGTCAGGGATTTCATTTTACTTGGATCCATAATCAACCCCCATGGAAGCAGAAGTCAAGAAATCAAACAATGTACTGCACTGGGCAAATCTGCTGCAAAAGACCACTTTGAAGTATTAATGAGCAAAGCTGTCACTGTGAAGACTAAGGGACTTGTGACCCAAACCATGGTATTTTCAGTAGTCTCCTATGCATGTAAGAGCTGGACAATGAATAAGGAAGACGGAAGGACTGATGCATTTGAGTTGTGGTGCTGGCAAAGAATACTGAATGTACCATGGACTGCTAGAAGAGCTAACAAATATGTTTTGGAGGAACTACAGCTGGAACACTTCTTAGAACTAAGAGTGGTCAAACTTCGTCTTTCATATGTTGGTCATATTGTCAGAAGGGACTAGTCCCTGGAGAAGAGTTCCATGCTAGGTAAAATAAAAGGCAGGAAAAAGGGGAAGACCTTCAATGAGATAGACTGACACAGTGGTTGTGATGATGGGCTCAAGCATGGCAATATTTGTGAGGATGGTGCAGGACCAGGTAGTGCTTCCTTGTATTGTTCATATGTTTGCTATGAGTGGAAATTGACTCGATAGCACTAACAACTCATGCTTAGCACCACAGCACCCAAACAAATGAAAAAATAATACAAAATTATAAAAAAGATTTTAAAAATCTCCAAAATGTAGAACTTGGAAGTGTTGGAAGTAATTAATATCAAATAGCCCTTTAAATGTTCCATTTTTTAGCTCCTTTCTTTGTGTGTGTGAATGTGTGTGTGTGTGTGTGTGTGTTAAGCAAACAGATTCTAAGCACTTGCTATTTCTAAAATTATAGTAGTCACTGTACAGATGCCTACTAACTTAATTCAGATAAAATTACCTTCATATTGGGAACGTGTACCACATCCCCATATTGGTCTTTTGTTTGAACAGTTATGGTGGTAGGCCAACCACAACGAATATCATCCTTATTCAGGATCAAAGATGTTTTTTGAGGATCAGCATAGGAATCTGGTTGAAGCCACCTACCAAAAATTAAAAAAAAAATGCATTCATTCATCAGCACTTCAATGAGTAATAGGCAATTAAGTCAAGTGAATAAAACTTGTATCAAGAAAATGCTAAAACAAAATCTTCATTTTCTATTCAGTGATAATTATCAGTGTTTTCCTTGGAAACTGTTAATGGCAAATTCATTAAGAATACAAGGTTTCAATGTCTGTTTATAAACAACACAGAAATAATTTTAAAATCAGAAAACATTACATTTTAATTGGCTAATTTAAATAATAACAACAAAAAGTAGATTGTGCATGATTTTTTTTTAAATTTTTATTTGGGTGAAGATTTACAGAGCAAATTCGCTTTCCATACAGCAGTTCACATGTACTTTGTCTCATGTCATTGATCACAGTTTACCACAATGCAACAGCTCCCCTCCTACTTCCTCCCCATAGTT
>NW_006921668.1:4059780-4095376 GCF_000298275.1 Orycteropus afer afer
ACCTTCTCTGTTTGTTCCCCAGCCACCGTGCACAGTCCATGCAGTCCCTGGCTAGCAGGGTGATTTTTAGGTTAATTCTTAGGTCCTACCACCAGCCGGGAATCTCCAAGCCACCTGTATGGTCAGGGTTGCTCAGGGCGCTGTCAGACCGCAGCTCCATATGTCTCTTTTTGTATTTTCATTCAAATTCTTCTGCTAGTTGGGGTTTAGTCCACTTCTGTATTCTTCCCTTCAAGGCTCAGGGGTCCAAGGTTATCTTCTGTGTGTGTGTTAATTGGTTCCCCTTTTCTTTGTTGAAGAGGGTCTGTGCAGTCCTTCTGCCTAGTCCACCATCTTTGGTTGTGCATGATTTGACGTTCCAGATACACTCATCCTTTCTGAGGTCTGCCTTAATCTGCCAGCCTGAAAACCTAGGCAAGAACAGCCTATGTGTACAAACAGGGAAAGAAATGGCATTATGCTTGCTCCAGAGTAGCTAAGGTCAAGGTGTGCTATATCTTTCTTCACACATTTTCTCAACTATCTTTCTTACTACTTTCCCTTCTATATAAATTTTGTCAATATTCTGTAATTTGAGAAATCCATTTCTGAATGCAGTCTAAAATCTACATTATTCAAGTTGTCTTATGAAAAGGTAATAGGGAATTCTGTCACAAATTACATAAATATTTCCACAACATAGCCATGAGGCTTATTTACCATCATTTTTATTCCTCTCCAATTACCATTTTGATTTTTTAAAACTAAAGAGTAATGTTAATATTTTAATAATTAAAATCAGAAGAAAGTTGGGTTTACATTTTGTTTTATTTTTAAAAATTATACAAGCAAGCGTATTTCTTTTTTTCTTAAGCAAGCCACAAAAAAAAAAAAAAAATATATATATATATCAGAACTCTGGAAACATAAACAATTTGATTTAAATTCCAAGTTTTTATTTCTGTCATTTGTAGATATTAAAAAAATATATACTGTTGCAGTAAAATACAGTGATAAATCTAGGAGTTTAATCTGGATATTACATATCATTGTCAAATACATAGACTTCCCAATTGTGTGTTCCACATGTTTTTATAAAAGTTCACCTAGAAAATGTCAAAATAATCAATTAGGAACCATCATATATTTTGAAAATATTCTGAAATACTAGCTAACACTTTCAGTGGATTCAAAACACATAAAACAGATTTAGGCAGTATTTAATGTCCTAGTGATTCTCCTTTTATGTCTCTTAACAAATGAAGATTACAGCATGCCCCAAAAGTATATAATTTTACTACTTAAATTACATTACCTTGCAAGTCTTCCACCACTTGATCCTGGAACACAGGCAATAAAATCATCAAGAAAAGACTGTTCATTGCTTTGGATTTGAAGTGGTAAGTTTCCTTCAAGTGCTTCTAATATAGTTGGTGAATGAGAAAGAGCTAAACCCTTTCCAAGAATACCAGAATGTGTTTTGCACACCTGTTGGGTCAAAGATAATACTTATATACTTTTAAATATAAAACCTTACCTAACATGAATTAGGCACAACTATTTTAGATAAGTCTTCCCAGGGCAAGTTATTCTCCCCAGTGTTCCTTCCTTTAGCCCATAACGTAGAAAACTTTGTGGAGGAAAATATTTGGGAATAATACTTTTAAGGCCTTTCTGGTCCTATACTTTCCCCACAAAAATAAGTGATGTATCAAATTGGTTAGACTGAAAGAAAGATTAGAGCATGTGGGCTGAGCCCAATTTGAGTCCTGTTTCATTTTGGATCTGCATGCTAGCAGAAATGGTCCATTCTCCTCTCACTTCAGATCTCTGTGTTAGCATTTGTCAAAGCTTGAGTTCCCTCCCACAGGTAGCTTTCAGAGTCTTTCTCTTCCTCAGTCTCAATTATCATCAGCTGAAAGGAGCCCTGGTGGTGCAGTGGTTAAGTGCTGGGCTGTTAATCAAAAGGTTGGTGGTTCGAACCTACCAGATACTCCACAAGAGAAAGATGTGGCAATCTTCTTCTATAAAGATTATATATATAGTCTTGGAACCTCATGGAACAGCTCTATTCTGTCCTAAAGGGCTGCTGTAAGTTGGAACTGACTTGATGGTAATGTGTCAGGTATAGTCAGCTACCACAGGTTAAGTAATACCTGTTCTTTTGAGTGGGATGGTATCAAGGTCTCGACTTGAGCAAAAAATACTATAAAAGCTTGATTGTGGCTACATATAAACTGCATTAGCCTATCTAGCCTTATTAAAGTTAAAATAAAGCAGATACAATTGAAATTTTAATCTTCAGCTGATAAGCAAGCCTTACAATGTTTTTGAAAGATCTACTTTAAATGCTGAAATCTACAAACTTTTTAATGACTATATAATAAATTTTAAAACAAAGTATATTTCATTCAAAAGGTTACATTTCCAGTACTATGAACTTTATACGAGAATAACTTTAGCATTTTGCAAATTATACAATTTTAAAAATCAGTATCTTTAGGCTCAAACAGAGTTGGGTTCAAATACCGGCTTTGGACAAGTTATCTGCTATGTTATGTTGAGTTAACAAGTTACAGACCATCCTTGAGTCTGTAAAATGTATAGACATTATAAAATGTATAAATATCTCTCTTACATGAATATAAAATCTAAATTAAATGACATATAAATAAATTGTATACCACATTCTATACAAATCCCAAAAGTCATTGCTGTTGAGTCTATTCCAACTCATAGCAACCCTATAGGACAGAACAGAACTACCCCATAGGGTTTCCAAGGCTATAAATCTTCATAGAAGTACCCGGCCCTATCCTTCTCCTGCAGAGCAGCAGGTAACTTACGTTGGCCTTTCGGTTGGGAGTCAAACACTTAACCACTTGTACCACCTGGGCTCCTTGTCTAACAAACAGCAGATGTTTAACACACATTAGACCATCACAAGGACTACCTTACATGCCACAAAATGTAGCCAATTTGAGGCATGATTTTTTTTTTTCTTTAACAATAGTGTACTAAAGGTTCTCTTCATATCAAGCCTAAATGGTATTTTAAAAATCATAATAATCTCTGTAATAATGAATCATATATTATCTTCTTGATTGTTCTCTTAACTAAAATGTTGCTTGACACATAGAAAGTGTTTGATAAATGTTTGCTGAATGAATTTTTAGTTTGTATCTTAAATTTTACTTTTTTTAAAAAAATAAAAAGAAAAGTTGGGTGGAGCTTTAAAGCCCAGAAACTTGTTGACATGACACTCTATGATCAGAGCATAGTGGGCAAGGCCATGGGCTGCATTACCAAACTGCCAGAATTCATATTCCATCCCAGTCCCTTACTGGCTGTGTGATTGTGGGCAAACTATCTAAGGTCCCTGTGCCTCAATTTTCTTACCTATAAATGGAAGTGAGAGTCTAATCCACAGGACTGTTGTAACAATTAAGTGAGTTAAAATATGTCAAGTGTTTAGAATAGTGCTTGGTAAAGTAAAGATCAAGTAAATGTTTGTTTTTATTATTATGGTTTTGATCAATTCATCTCAGGAAATAAAATGTAAAACACTAGCCTGAGGAATTAGAAGACCTGAGTATTAAACTTTATCATCCAAATAGCAGAATTTTAAATAAATCACATAATTTCTCTGAGCTTCAGTTATTAAATAATGCAAGAGACAATCCAGAACTTAAAGTGTAAGTAGGAAAATAAAGAAATATTATTAAAGATATCATAAACTATAAAGTACTCTACAGATATTATTTAAGTTACTACTATTTGTCGCATAAATCTAACATAGAAAGTAAGTATGATCTAAATCAGTATTTCCCAAATGTGGGCTTAATGAAGTTATATGGTCCATGGTAAAATGAGAAAACTTAAGGACATAATAGAGTACGTTCTTCATTACAAGAATATAACTTTTCTATTTTAGAATATTAAAATACCCTTTATTTTATAAAATATTGTTAATCATAAATAGTCCACTTTTTAAAAAGTGTTTTTAACTTAATAAAACAAAAAGTTATCAATCATAATTCTGGAAAAAAAATCTGGTGACAATTTTACAAATCCATGTAATCCTAAAGTCTGGATATACTAATCTAGTTGAGTGCTTCTCCACCATTCTTCTACCTTCACATCATTTCAATATGCAAAAGTTTCCCATCAGTGATGGCTCTCATTATATGCAGTGAATCTTAGAATCTCTAACCTGGGGGAAATAGGAATTGTAATTTGAAAAACCTTGTCTGGACATTATGATGTTTCTTTCCATCCTAGTAAGAATTATGAACTAATTAAATCCAGACTAATAAAGTAAGAAAGCCATATAATACACTTACTCCTCACTATTACTTATAGTAAAAAAATATTTTGCTTTTATGACAGTAACAAAAAATCTACTATTTAATTATCTTGTGCACTAACCACCTATACCTGGCAGTAGGAGATGCTGAAGTGCAAGGTGAGATTAACACTGGCTGTCCTAGTTAGGATTATGTGTCAATTGTTTAGGCCATGATTCTCAGTAGTTTGAGAGTTAATGATGTAATCTGGCAGTTTTATAATGACATAATTATTCTCCATTTTGTGATCTAATGTGGTCCTCCTCTACTTTTGTATAACACTGATTTTCACATAAAAATTCAGTCTTTGGAACCTAACCATGTTACTAAGTGAGCAGTAGTGTCCTAGCAATTTTGAACAAAAAAATATTAGAAACTGACATAATAATAGATCCAATGGGTACTTCAGTGAGATGTATTTCCATTACATAGTACAAATATGCTAGTTTACTAATGTCCAAACAAACGCAGGCAAACAATACCTGTAGCAACAAACTGGTATCTCCCAACTGCCAAATGCCAACTGGTTCTAATCACTTAATATGACATACAGGCCAGGCCTATCACAATCTGAACTCACCATCCTTACCTACCTCATTTTTACCACTTTCTGCCAGAATTTATTATACAACCATACACTTCCAGTTTCTTTTGTGAAATGGTTTCCCTCCTTTTATATCTGGTAAAACAAACTTTCTTCAAGATTTTATTTTAATGTCCACAGCTCTGAAAAGCCTTCCCAAACACCTTTGCACTTAGTCGCTCCTCTTTTGCCCACAGGATATATGTCTAACTCCAGAGTAAACACCCACCATGCTGTATTGTACTTAACAGTTCACATCAGTCTCTCCCACTAAGGGGAACAATTATGAGTTATTTATATTTATGATCCCCTATGAACAGAATAAAGTACTTAAAGAATAAATCTGAGGTTTAAGAAAAATAAAGCAGATAAGAGTGAAAATATTGCTTTTATGCTAATGTGCAAAGCTTCTTATAACAATGCTTGGCACAATACCTGTAAGGCAGCCTCTTCAAGAATTTCAAGATCTTCCTCCAATTCATTACCTGTTGTGCAAATGAAAAGTTTTACTAAACCATATTTAGTTTAACCTTCTAAGTCCTTTGCATTCATTACAATGTTTTCACAATTGTGATATACCAGATTGAAAAGAACTATTATCATCCTCGATTAAGCAGTGGTTGATATTTTAAAATGTGAAATATTTTCAGAATGAATATAAGTTACAATTCCAAGGTAGTATTAAAAAATGCCCATTACTTGATTGTTGTTGTTGTTATGTGCCGTCAAGTCAGACCCGACTCATAGCGACCCCTCCTTGGGTTTCTGAGGCAGTATCACTACGGAAGTAGATTGCCCCATCTTCCTTCCGAGGAGTGGCTGGTGGGTTTGAACCACCAGCCTTCTGGTTAGCAGTCAAGTGCCTTAGGCACTACGCTACGAGAGCTCCCTCATTAATTGATTAGTTAAAAAAAAAAAATTCTGTATCTAGATATATATACACCAAACCAAAACCACACTCATTGCCATCAAGTCGATTCTGACTCATAGAGACCTGATAGGACAGTGCAGAACTGCCCCATAGGGTTTCCAAGATTGTAAATCTTTATGGAAGCAGACTGCCACATCTTTCTCCTGCAGAGTGGCTGGTGGGTTTGAGCCACTGATCTTTTGATTAGCAGCTGAGTATTTTAACGACTACATCTTCAAGACTTGCTCTTTCTTTCTCTATATATTTATACACACACACACATACACACACAGAAGCATAGATCAGAGATATTGCAGGTTTGGTTTCCAACTACTACAATAAAGTGAAATTGCAATAAAGCAAGTCACAGGAATTTTTTGGCTTCCCAGTGCATATAAAATTTATGTTTACACTATACTATAGTCTACTAAGTGTGCAATAGCATTATCTACAAGTTTTAAATATTGTCAGAAATTCTAAAATGACACAGAGACACAAAGTAAGTACATGATGCTGGGAAAATGGTGCTGATAGATTTGCTCAACACAGGGATGCCACAAACCCTTAACACATATAGTATATGCATATAAATATGTAATTTTTAAATTTAGTGCGTTTACTTTTTTATATTAAGAAAAAAGGGAGGGAACTAATTATCTTGAAGCTAAGTCTTTGTATTTGTCACGTTATGCCTTTAATATACAGGTAGTGACTCTATCATCTAGTAATTTTCCCTTTTATTTTACTGCTTAATATATATATATTATTTTATTTAATGACTTTTCTTTAATAGTTGTAAGATTTTGCTATAAAGATGATAATTGTTTAAAAGGAAACAGTTAAATTGTACAGAAGTGCAAAACAAAATATTCTACCTCTTGAATCATATCCACACCCAAAGATAATCAATGTCACTTGTTTCTTATGTATTTATCCACTTTCTGTGCAAATAATAATATTCTTACATATAGTATACATAGGAGCTCTGGTAGCATAGTACCTGAGGCACTTGACTCCTAACCATAAGGCTGGTTGGTGGTTCAAACCCACCAGCTACTCCTCGGAAGGAAGGTTGGGCAATCTACTTCCATAGTGATACTGCCTTGGAAACCCAAGGAAGGGTCGCTACGAGTCGGGTACGACTCGACAGCATATAACAAACACAAGAAACAACATAGTATACATATACGTGATAATGTGAAAAAAATGGGTTCTTGCTTCTGCAACTTCTCAATTAAAAATATAATTTGGACATTTTCCTTGTTAGGACAGATAGGTCATTTTTTTTTTAAAAAAACAGCTGCACAGATTCCCATTGTACAGATATGCCATTACCTATTTAATCAGTTCCCTACTGTTAAGACATTTGGTTGCTTCTAGGTTTATACAGTAATAAGCACCGTTGAAGTACCCATTCTTTTTTTTTGAACATTTTATTGAGGTTTAAGGAAGGTTGGGCAATCTACTTCCCTAGCGATACTGCCTTGGAAACCCAAGGAGGGGTCGCTATGAGTCAGCAGACTCTATGGCACATAACAACAACAGATGAAAGTTTACATAACAAATTAGTTTTCTAATCAGTAATTCATATGCAATTTTTCTGTGACATTGGTTGTAATCCCGTAATTGGTCAGTACTTACCCCTTTTCTCCCTAGGTTCTCCATTCCCATTACTCCAGTTTCCCTGTCTCTTCCTGCTTTTTCATCTTTGGTTTTGGGCAAATGTTGCTCTTTTGGTCTCTTATCATTGATTGTTCTAGGGAGCACATTCTTCCTGGGTGCTATTTTTTTTTTTTTTATTTTACAGGTCTGTCTATTAATTAGATCTATCCTTTCACCATATTTATTCAATCTGTATGCTGAGCAAATAATCTGAGAAGCTGGACTATATGAAGAACATGGCATCAGGATTAGGGTAAGGCTATTAACAACCTGAGATATACAGATGACACAACTTTGCTTGCTCAAAGTGAGGATGACTTGGAGCACTTACTGATGAAGATTAAAGACTACAGTCTGCAGTACAGATTACATCTCAATATAAAGAAAACAAAAATCCTCACAACTGGACCAATAAGCAGCATCACGACAAATGGAGAAAAGATTGAAGTTGTCAAAGACTTCATATTACTTGGTTCTAAAATCAACACCAAGGGAAGCAGCAGTCAAGACATCAAAAGACATATTACATGGGGCAAATCTGTTGCAAAACACCTCCTTCAAGTGCTGAATATGAATAACAAAGATATCTCCTTGAAGACTAAAATGCGCCTGACCCCAAGCCATGGTATTTTCAATCACCTCATATATATCTAAGAGCTGGAAAACGAATAAGGAAGAGTGAAGAATTTATCCTTTTGAGTTGTGGTGTTGGTGAAGAATGCTGAAAGTACCATGGACTGCTAAAAGAACTAGCAAATCTGTCCTGGAAGAAGTGCAGCCGAATGCTCCTTGGAAGCGAGAATGGCCAGACCTTGTCTCACTTACTTTGGTCATGTTGTCAGAAGGGACCATTCTCTGGAGAAGGATGTCATGCTTGGTAAAGTGGAGGGTCAACGAAAGAGGGGAAGGCCATCAGCAAGATGGACTGACACAATGGCTGCAGTGATGGGCTCAGGTATAGTAGGGATCACGAGGCTGGCACAGGACCAGGCAGTGTTTCGTTCTGTTGTACATAAGGTCCCTATGAGTCAGAGATGACTCGACAGCACATAACAACAAAAACAACAAATTGGGAAAGGTGGCATGGCATGTAAAATTTCTTCCAAAGAGGCTGCACACATTTTCCTCATATGAATATAATATATCTCATTTCCTCATACATGTACAAAGTACATATAGAAGCAGGGGAACTGAGAAGAGTAAGAAGGATCAGGAAGAGGAATAGAGAAGAAGAGGGCAGAGAAAGAGAAGGGAAGGAAAGAAAGGAAGAGTAGTACCAGAGAATGGTATAGATGGGCTTGTGGAGGTGAGAAACAGAGAAAATATAGTACCGTCTTTTATTCCCAGATACTGTGAAACAAAATGTTAACCTGTGTATGACTATTACAGAATTAACAAACATTGTCATCATCATTTTATCTTTACCTACTTGATCACAATTTGGAAATCATACAAATTCACACCATATAAAGCAGGACCATTTCTGCCAGTGCCTTATATAAGTTCTCTATTCTGTTTCACAAGTAAACTCTTCTAAAGAACTAACTATATTCAAACTGACTACTTTCTCACTTTCTATCATTTCTAAATCTATTTAAAAGCTTTATATTTCTATAACTTTTACTCAAATATTTCTTATTGAGTATATTAATAACACACAAATTTTCAAATTCGATGACTGATTTCAACTGACTTCTCAGAAGCAAGCAAAATTCCCTCAAATATATTGGTTTTTCTCCTACCTCAGTGACTACTCCTTACAGTGTTACTTGCAGTCTCTTCTTTCTGCTATGCCCAACTCTGAAAGTTTGGTAAGTCCCAGCTTTGATTCTGAGTCATCTTCCTTTCCCCATCCACACTCTCTTTCTAGATCATCTTTCATATGATATCATGTCTTTATATAATAACTATGTTCAAGTGACGTTTCTACTGTCTTTCCTCCTAACCCCACACTATGAATATATAACTCCCTACTTGGTATCTCTAGTAGGATTTTTAAGAAATAGTTCACACTTTTGGTTTAATTCTGTGAATCCATACTCATCCCTGTTCTTATGTGTGTGTGTTTGTGTGTATGTGTGTGTATAAATACATATATTGCCATTAAAACAAAACCAAACTACCAGCATATTAAGCAGTTATTGTCCAGTAGTGTACATGATTATGGAATGTATTTGTAAATAAGTTTCAAAATTTTCTATAATAAACATATACTGTTTTTAAAAATAATAATAATAAAAAAATCATAAAGTAAACACCTAGTACTTGAGCAGACTTACCAATGGGAAGTGCGAGATCCTTTTTCATCAAAGCTGCTGCACAAACCCCACCAAGATTGGCTAATTCTTTTTCCAACTGAATGACTCCCTGCAGAATTGTAAAAAAAATTAGCTGCTTAAAAACTTGTTTTGAAAATACTATGGGTTATCAACAAAATGTGACTTACATTCCAGGCACTACTTTTCTGTCTAGAACAAAGCATGTGTTACTTAATGGTTAAACTGAGAGTTGAAGAGATGCAACATAACATACAGCTCCAGCTGGTTTTAAGGTCTGAGTCTACAATGTTAATTTTCCAAACAATTTTTCATTCATTACTTTGAAGAAACATGTTCAAATTTGTCCTTGGTTTTGTTTTATGATATAAAACATGGGGAAAAGATAGTACATGAGTGTCTGTAAAATATACGAAGGTATAACCAACTGAGCAGATTTGGGGTATAGGTATAATTACACTAAGTTTTCAAAAGCTGGGTCACGTTGCATGAACTTCACTCTCTTAATGTTTTAAAGCAGCACAAGATCACAGTACACCATTAAACTGCAGAATATTTTAAATTCTGCACACTCTAGTTTAAAATAAATTTCAGTCTTCTGAAACATAGGCAATAAATAAAGTTTAAGTCAATAGCAACCCTTAAAAACACAATCTTCCTTAACAGAATTAAAAGATAATTCATTCTTACCTCATCAGAACCAGGGCTGAACTCATATCCAATTGCAAAACATTTGAAACCATAGAAAGCAGCTTTGTCATCTTTCACATAATCTGATGCAGTTTCCAATGAAAAAAGGGCCTCATTTCCTAAGAAAAAAACCTAGTTGAGTTCAAAGTCTACAATGTCTTTATTAAAGTTTCCTTCATTTATCTATTTTAAGATAGGTAGCAATACAAATCAGATATTAAATAACCTAAAGAAAGTTATTATTTTTTTAAGTTTCGATATATAACTTGAAGGAGCCCTAGTGGCACAGTGGTTAAGAGCTCAGGTACTAACCAAAAAGTGGGTGGTTAGAAGCTACCATCTACTCAGTGGGAGAAAGATGTGGCAGTCTGCTTTGGTAAAGATGATAGCCTTGGAAACCCTATGGGGGCAGTTCTTCTCTGTCCTATAAGGTTGCTGTGAGTTAGAACTGACTTGACAGCAATGGGTTATATCTAACTTGAGGGAAATTTTGCTGAAAACTACATGAGAAACCATAGGAAGATCCCAAATAAACTGTTATGGTTTACTCTGTGATCAAATTCTACTTCAGAATTCAATTGTTTTCCTATCTTTAAATTACACAAGCACAATCACTTTTCAATTATCTGTCAGTTAGTTAGATGACCTAGGTTCACTTTCTTTGCTTCAAACTGTGTTAATTCCTTAACCTTGACATCTGGGTTTTTCTCATCCCTTCCCAAATAAGTTAGTACATAAGAAATAAGTAAACAAATAAAACAAATAAACACATCTATGATTTATACTAATAGAATGAAGATTTTTTTTTTTCCATTATCACCTTATTATTCACATTGTTTCACTATTTGGATACTGTGGAATTACCTACTTAAAAGGTAGTTCAGTCCAGAAGGAAGTTTTTCAAGTCAAATTGGCTATTGGTTTGAGGGATTACACAAGTAACTATAGTTAACTGGTTAGAATCACAACAGATGAGACCTATTTTTTTTTTTTTTTAAACTTAAGCAACTTTCTTTTAAAGGAAAACAATATAATAGCAATAACAAAATCTCTAACCCAATCTCTTTCTCAGACACACACACTTTCAAGCAAACTGAAAACAAAACAGCTTTGATCAACTCTTTAGGAATTATCTTCAAAGTTAAGAGTTCTTAGTAACTTCTTAACATTTAGCACTTACTGGGAAAATAAAAGATTTAGCTCACTTTGTCTATAGTCCATCCCAGCTACACAGACAACCACTCCTCAATATTAACTCTCTGCTCTGGTTGGGCTAGTTTTTTTATACAAAAGCCTTAAAACATTCTCAAAACTCTGCTCATGCTATGCTCCTTGCCCAGAGCATCCTGTTTCCTCAACTGTAATCTAGACACACAGTAGCTTCCCAATAAACTCCTCTAAAAAGAAAATAAAAACTTTCAATGATTCATTTTTGTTGAATACACACCTTTATAAATACACATATTTTAACATATAAAACAGAGAAGAAAAACAAAAACCTTACCTGGCAACACTAAAACCATAGTAGGCCACCCAGAGGATCCTGAAAATTTCTTTAATTCAATCCATGAATTAAGATTTTCATGAACAGATGTCAATTTTGGTCCATATCCTGAATTCTGAACAATTCTGACAGGAATCAACAAACGAAGGACATCTTCTGACTGTGCAGTTCCACACTGAGGGTCAAACTCAATTGTCATCCACCTCACACATTCTGGGAATGTTACCTGAGGCAACAGACAAGAGAATGCTTACGCTTGTTAAGAATTATATTTCCGCATGATCAATTTTAGGTACAGGACATCATACTGTAAAGATCAGGTTTTCACCATATGAAAAAAGATATTTTAAGTAAGGAATCAATAATATAGTTTAAATACAATCAGAAATCAAGGTATTAATGCTAAATATCAATTGTTCCTACTCCCTACTAGCAATATTTAATGTTCTCTACTTAATATTAGGTTGAAGTTTCTAAGTGTTCACTGATATTATACAAAAATATTAAAAAGCTGTTTAATTTCTATATACAGTTTCAGTTAATTCTGAAATGTGACCTTTTGTGTGGAATAGTTTATTTTGTAACGTATTCACCATTTTAGCCAGTTGACACTTAAGGAATATAAGCAGATAAACCAAAATGTAATCTGACAGGTAAAATATGAAACTGTATTGATGAAAAATGAGTAATTCAGTAAAATGGAAAATATTAGTCATTTTTAGGTTATTTACCATTTATATTATAAATGTTTGTTTTCATTAGAAAAAACCTCTAGAAATTCATGTTATGAAAATAAATGTCAAAATAAATACACATGTATTTCCATTAAAATCTTAATGGTTACAGTATGTGAGTTTATGATGGCATATAATAACATGTGCTTTAAAGGTCACTTTTAAGTTTCCCTCACCATGCACAACAAAGTTAAGCAGGACTATGCCAAATAGTGAACATAAATTGGTCATAGAATATGATGTGAGTCTTAAATTTTTTTTTTTATGCATGACAATCTTAAAAAATTTATCTATGACTAAAATAATATTGTAGAACTAAAGCAAATATTTTTAAGTAGGAGATCTAAAAAATCCATATATATCTGCTAATTTTTAAAAAAGGAACAAAAAAAGGATAAGCCAGATACTTACTGAGGAAAAGTGATAGAGAGGATAGAATGGAATAGTAAGAGGAGTTATATATCTGAGCATATTATTTTGTATAATTTTGACCTCTAGAATGATATCTTTTACATATTCAAAAACTGGAAGTATATTCAGCAGGATAAGAAAAAAACAAAAATTAACAGAAAGATAAAAATAATCCTAAATTTATATTAAACTGATCATGTAATAAATCACACATATACATAAAAAGAACTAATCCAAGTAACTTATTAGTATAGTACTACCTCAATTCCATAACCTCAGGATTTATTCTAAAGATAAAAATTTTACAAAAAAAAAAACCTTTAAATTTACTTGGAAGTTTTAATGTTTATGTTGTTGTTGTTGTTGTTTGCCGTCGAGTCAGCCCCGACTCATAGCGACACCTCCTTGGGTTTCCGAGGCAGTATCACTACGGAAGTAGGATTGCCCAACCTTCCTTCCGAGGAGTGGCTGGTGGGTTTGAACCGCCAGCCTTCTGGTGAGCAGTCAAGTGCCTTAGGCACTATGCTACCAGAGCTCCTAGTGGCATACAAAAATCAAATGGGTGGAAAGGAAAATGTAGTATTGTGTTAACTGACATTACTAAGGAGTGCCAAAATACCAATGAAAATACAGTCAAAGAACATAGAAGCAAGCTTGAAGGGGCTTTCACTGGCCAATTTATTAAAATTCAATCATCAAAATGAATAATGACAGCAAAAGATAATGAACAAGTAGAGAATTTATAACTCCATCTTAACAGAAATACATAAAATAAACAAATGAATACATATGAAAGGGGAGAAAGCATGAAACAACTTTTCCTCACAACAGAACACCAGTTGGAAGGAATAACAGAGTTAGAAAACCATCAATTTGCAAGCAATGTATGCAAATAAGTGATTTGGATAAGAACAGCCAATGGATGCTACAACCACTGGTTGAACATTTGCTGGGGAATACGATTATTATACAATGTCTCTATATCTTCCCACAGACATTTTCAAAAGAAAAAAAAGTGGCTTTTTGGTAGAGAAATTTGGTTGCCATCATTTTAATGAAGGATCAAGTGCTTCCTGATGGGATGGACTGACAAAGAATACGTTACTTGGGGCAGATTTGCTGCCCCAAGTTTGTAACCTGAACCTAAACATCAGGAAACAATCTATAAAATTAAAATATACTTTTACAAAGCAACCAACTGCATTCTTAAAAAAATGACAATGTTACAGCAGACAAAGAAAGGCTAAGGAACTGTTTTGGATTAAAGGAGAAAGAAGAAATATAATAACTAAATGCAATGTATGATCCAAGATTGGATCCTGGATCAGAGTTAAACAAATGGTATAAAATGGTGGAAAAAATTGTAAATGTTTGCTGTAACGCTCTCAGTTAATATGACAACAATATTATATCAATATTAAGTTCCCAGGAAAACTTCCTTGTTCTTAGGAACAAAATGAGCAGTCTTGATATCTGCAACTTATTCTCAAGTGGTTCCAAAAAACCAAACTCACTGCCATCGACTCAACTCTGACTCATAGCGACCCCTTTTGGGTTTTGAAGGCTGTAAATCTTTACTGAAGTAGATCGCCCCATCTTCCCTCCAAGGAGCAGCTGGTAGGTTTGAACCACTGACATTCTGATTAGCAGGCCAGTGCCTTATCCACTATGCCACCAGAGTTCAGCAGTAATGAAAAGGTAGGTAAATATGGCAATTGTGGCAAAATGTTAAGAGATAAAGCTAAGTAAAGGGTATGTGGGTATTGCTACTTTCTACAGGTTTAAAATTTTTCAAAATAAAAAGTTGAAAAAAAAAGGGGAATGAATATATATATATATATATATATATACACATACCTACATCTGAATATATGTGTATATGTTGTGTGTGCATTCCTACACTAAAAAGAATGGGAGGATATACTGTAAAACAAAAATTACATGCTACCTATGAGAGGGGAGGAGAAACTAGGGTGAAGGGGACAGATATAAAAGCTAGAATTCATCTCTTCAATCACTGTGCTTCATAGATTTGATTTTGGATCATCTGATTATTTTAAAAATTATGAACAGAATATAATTTTAAAAGGCTATTCCTAAAAATCTAAAGTAAAATAATATGACCTCAAATGTATATACAATTAGTGACATAATAACACGGAAAGGGATTATTCCAACTTACTTTAAAACAAAATAATTGATTACTTCAACTTAATTTAAAAATAAATTAGTGAGACATCTTTGTTGATATATAACCTCCCTTAAAAAAAAAAAAAAAGAATACCCCAAATAAAACTACATACAAATAAAGCAAATAAATAATTAAGTGATTTAAAAAAAAAAATTCTAATATGCTCAGTGTTTCTGAGACTAGGGATTTTTGATGAGAAAAGAGATTCACATGCAACACCTTGTTCTTATTTTGAATCAGAATCAACAGTAAAAACTGATGACATGTTCTCGCTTCAGTAGCACATATACTAAAACTGGAACAATACAGAGAAGATTAGCATGGCCCCTGTACAAGGATGACACACAAATAAGTGAAGTGTTCGTATTTTTTTTGTAATTGAGGCTGTGAAACCAAATGTGCATGAACTATTACGTGTAAAATGAATCTGCTTTGTAAATCTGCACCCACGTCACAATAAAAAATTAAAAAAGAGAAATACAGATGAAGTATTTTTTCTTCAAATATATATACACATATACATACACACATACGTGAACCCATACATAAATATAAGGAACTCTGGTGGTGCAATGGGTAAGTGCTGAGCTGCTAAGTGCAAGGTGGTTCACAATCACCGAGAGGCTCCACAGGAGAAGGCCCTAGTGATCTGCTTCTGTAAAGCAAGAAAACCCTATGGGGAAGTTTACTTTGTCACATAGGGTTGCTGTGAGTCAGAAACAATGGCAGCATCCAACAAAAATAATAGACAAGATTATATACACACATAGACAAAGGGTATACATATGAGTGTATAAAGATACCTATGAATGTGTTTTTTTACTATTTCTGTTCACCGTACCAATCTAGAAACAATAGTCAATCCTGTAGCAATATGCATCATGAGTGCCAGATCTTGGCATTTGGAAAAATGGCTAATTTCAGATATGAAGCATTTATGAGGAAATGTGTAACATGAGCCCGGAACATCTTCTTATACCAGAGAGCCTGGAAGACTAACAAGGGCAAGTCTAAAGGACCAAGGAGGCAAGTAAGAGTCTTCCATCTTACAAAGTCATACAATCCAGTTTATGTGAATTGTTTAAATACAATTCAAGAGAAAAAAAGAGAGAAGGAGGGAAAAGAGAGAGAATAGTAGATTAAAAGAGACTTAAAGGACTAACAATTGTAAGGTATGGATCTTATTTATCGTTTAATTAAGTGAATTGGTAATATTTGAATGATATTTAATATTAAGGAATTTTTTTTTCAGTGTGATAATAGTATTACGGTTATTTTGTAAGGTCTTCGTATTTCGAAGATTCATAATGAAATATCCATGAATTTGCTTTAAAACAAGATAGGATGGGAGAAAGTGGTTGGAAGGAAATAGAAACCAGTGTGACAAAGTACTGAAAACCATTTAATCTGGATGAAGGATATATGGGGCACATGGTACTAGTGTGTCTGCTGTCACATTTAACATTTTTCAAAATGAAAATTAAATATTTTACGCATAAAATATTCTTATATGAGAAGCACACAAAATTAACTTAAAGTGATAACGTGAATTGACTCCTGTTACATGACCCAACTTAGAAAGAAAGAAGGATTTTGAAAATTCCATAATAATTACATTAAATTTATAAATGTTTCACATGAAACTTTTTTTTTTTTTTACAGCACATATAATAGACTACTTCAATAGCAGACTACCTTGGGTATGTAAATTTTCCAAGCTCAGGATATGGTACAAATATGATTCAGTTAAAAAAATATGATTTTAAACTTTTATTGTTTATATCCACTACTTTCATACTGTACAACATATAGTTTAGCATTCTATACTTGCAGTGTAGTAAATTACTTTGTGTGGCTTTTCTACCCATAAGACTTTGTAAACTCCAAGGTGGGATTTGTTCTGGGAGGTGCCCACTCTCTCTCAGGTGCTTAGAGTTCTGATGCTATAATTGGCTAGTTTGACCACCCTGCGGGCTCTAAAGGAGACCTCCTGGAGGCAGAACTCTCTCTGACTGCTGGTGGAGGAAGATGTGCTGCTGAAAGAGACACGCGCCCCTGAGACACGCGTTGCTGGGAAAGAGACACGAGACACGCATTGCTGAGTGAGACACCGAGGGACCAGCACTGCTGGGAGAGACTGTGAGAGACTGTTGGCTGAGGGACGGTGGGCTGGGAGAGAGACTGAGTGTTCTTCCTGAACTTGAGTTGTAGCCTGGTGCTTCCCTAATAAACCCCATAATCTGTGAGTTCAGTGTGGCCACTGCAGTGAATTATCGAACCCAGGAGAGAGGTGGTGGGTGCTTTGGGAGGAACGGTTGCAGAAAGGGCTGGAGGGAGGCAGCATGTCTGGCCTTGCAGTAATAGGCCTTGGGTTACTGCTGGTAATCCTGTCTTCCTCTCGTGGGATTAGAGGAGGTCGGAACATGTGGTCTCCTTGCCATTTTTGCAATACTGCACTATACTTATAGAAAGATTTGAGACCAAGTCTCATAAGGTACTAAAATATTCATACTTTATTATGTCTTAAACCCCTTTTATATATTTGGGAGGGCTTAAATCTGTTGATCCTCTACATTCAAAGACTATAAAAGACGTTACACTTGTTAACACAGGCAAAATATCCTTTACAATATACAACATAAATCAAGCTTTAAATGTAAATTCTCACTAAAAATTAGTGCCTACCTTATAGTGCATGACACATGCAGGTTTATACGGGTGCTCACTTTCTATGACAGCATAGTGATTAGAAGTTGTACAAGCAGAGAGGCCTTGCTCAGGCTGATTTCCAGTGGTGCTGTCTGTTGACTGATTAGGATTGAAAGCAGGGGGTGCATACTTCTGATTCAAAATGGCAACTGAGGGCAGCAGCTGTTGAACAAGGCCAAAGACTTCGACAGCCACCTAGCAAATATACAAATATAAAGGATTAAATGAGATAATAAATGTGAAAAGTGCTTTTAAAATTATGAACCACTATAAGCTGGTTACCCTTATTAATAACAAGTTGGATCCAGCTAAGTTTTCCTTCAAGGAAAATTCTGTTTTATGGATTTGAAAGATTTACCTTAGATGTATTACATATTACATCAAAACAACCAAACCAGTTGACACCAAGTCGATTCCATGTGTGCAGAGCAGAATGTGTCCCACAGAGTTTTCAGGTTGTGACATTCTGAGAGCAGAACACCAGGTTTTCTCCTGAGAAGTTGCTGCATATGACTGAACTGCCAAACTTTCAATTAGTAGTCGAGTGCTTACTGTTCCATTTTTAAACACTTTTACCTTTTTGTAATCTGTGGTAAATTAGGTTTTACTCAATATTTAATTAGGTCAAAAAGTGAAAATTTATGATTTCTTCCATGCGATGGATGTTGTTAGGTGCCGTCAAGTTGACTCCAACTCATAGTGACGCTATGCACAGCAGAACAAAACACTGCCCAGTCCTGTGCCAGCTCCACGATCCTTGCTATACTTGAGCCCATCACTGCAGCCAATGTGTCAATCCAGCTCGTTGAGGGCCTTCCCCTCTTTTGTCGACCCTCTGCCTTACCAAGAAAGACAACCTTCTCCAGGGAATGATCCCTTCTGACAACATGACCAAAGTAGGTGAGATGAAGTCTGGCCATCCTCGCGTCCAAGGAGCATTTCAGCTGCACTTCCTCTAGGACAGATTTGTTAGTCCTTTTAGCAATCCGTGGTACTTTCAGTATTCTTCACCAGCACCACATCTTAAAAGCCTCAATTCTTCTTCGGTCTTCCTTATTCATTGTCCAGCTCTCACATGCATATGAGACGACTGAAATATCATGGCTTGTGTCAGGCCGACCTTAGTCCTCAAGGAGACATCTTTGCTCCTCAGCACTTGAAAGAGATCCTTTGCAGCCGACTTGCCCAGTGCTGTATGTCATCTCATGTCCTGACTGTTGCTTCCATTGGCGTCGATGGTAGAACCAAGCAATGTGAAGTCTTTGACAACTTCAATCTTTTGTTTATTTATTGTGATGCTGCTTATAGGTTCAGCTGTGAGAATTTTTGTTTTCTTTATATTGAGATGTAATCCATACTGCAAACTGTATTCTTCAATCTTCATCAGTTAAGTGCTTCAAGTCATCCTCACTTTCAGCAAGCAAAGTTTTGTCATCAGCAAATCCAGGTTGTTAATAAGTCTTCCTCCAATCCTGCTGCCACATTCTTCCTCATATAGTCTAGCTTCTCAGATTACTTGCTCAGCATATAGACTGAGTAAGTATGGTGAAAGGATACAACATTGACATACTCCTGTCTTGATTTTAAACCATCCAGTGTCTCCTTGTTCATATGCCACCTCCTGAAATGGATAAATATCAACCTGTTCTTTCAGGTACAGTGACTCTGTGTACTCCATCTTCTTTTGATGCTTCCTGCATCATTCAATATTTTGCCTGTAGAATCTTTCAATATTGCAAATCGACGCTTAAATTTTTCCTCAGTTCTTTCAGCTTGAGAAATGCTGAATGTGTTCTTCCCTTTTGGTTTTCTAACTCCAGGTCTTTGCATGTTTCATTATAGTAATTGGATTTGTCTGCTAGAGCTGCTCTTTGAAATCTTCTGTTCGGCTCTTTTATCTTGTCATTTCTTCCATTTGCTTTAGCTACTCTCTGTTCAAGGGCAAGTTTCAGAGTCTGACATCTAATTTGGTCTTTTCTTCTTCTCTGGTCCTTTTAATGATCTCTTGCTTTCTTCATGGATGATGTTCTTGATATCATCCCATAATTCTTCTGGTTTTCAGTCATTGGTGTTCAATGCATCAAATCTATTCTTTAGTCTCTAAATTCAGGAGGGGTATATTCACGATCATATTTTGGCTCTCGTTGACCTCTTTTAATTGTCTTCAACTTCAAGTTGAACTTGCATATGAGCAGTTGATGGTCTGTTCCACAATCCTGGCCTGATTTTGGCTGAAGATATTGAGCTTTTCCATTGGCTTTTACCACATATGTAGTCCATCTGATTCCTGTGTATTCCATCTGGCGAAGCCCATGTGTATAGCCACCATTTGTGTTGTTGAAAAAAATGTATTTGCAATGAATAAGTCGTTGGTCTTACAAAACTCTATCATGCAATTTCCAGCATCATTTCTCTCATTGAGGTGAAATTTTCCAACTACCAGTGATTCCTCTGTTTCCAACTTTTGCATTCCAGTCACTAGTAATAATTAACACATCTTGATTGCATGTTTGGTCAATTTCAGACTGCAGAAGTTGATAAAAATCTTCAATTTCCTCATCTTTGGCTTTGGTGGTTGGTGCATAAATCTGAATAATAGTCGTATTAACTGGTCTTTCTTGTAGGCGTATGGATATTATCCTATCACTGACAGTACTGTACTTCAGGACAGATCTTGAAACATCATTTGTGATGATGAACATCATGCTGTTCCTCTTCAAATTGTCATTTCCGGCATAGTAGATCATGTTTGTCTGATTCAAAATAGCCAAAACCGGTCCAATTCAGTTCACTAATGCCTAGGATATTAATCTTTATGTGTTCCATTTCATTTTTGACAACTTCCAATTTTCCTAGATTTATACTCTGTACATTCCATGTTCCTATTATTAATGGATGCTTCCAGCTGTTTCTCCTCAATATGAGTTGTGCCATGTCAGCAAATGCAGGTCTCAAAAGCTTTACTTTGTCCATATCAATAAGATTCGTCCTACTCTGATGACGCAGCTCTTTCCTAGTTGCAGTTTGAAAGCTCTCTAACCTAAGGGGCTCATCCTCCTGCACTGTATTGGATGTTTCTGGGCTATTCATAAAATTGCACAGTAATCTATCAGACAGTGTTTCTCTGCTCTTCATAAGATTTTCCCTGGCCAATTCTTTGAGAAGTAGATGGCCTCTTCCTTCTTCCTAGTCTGTCTCAGTCTGCAAGCTGCATTGAAACCTGTGTACAATGTGCAACCCTGATGGCACTTGAAACACCGGTGGCATAGCCTCAAGCCTCATAGCAACATGCAAGCCACCACACTACAACAAACTAACAGACAAGTTTGTCTTGTTTAGCTGTTCAAAACCTCTCCACCCTCCCCTTATATGGATCCCTGGTGCTACTATGCTCTGTCGTCCCCTCTGGCTTCACTTTCCCCTACTTTCTTGCCCAGTGGGGAGGGGATTGGGTCCCTCCCCTCACCTGGATTTCTGGCTACTGCTCTGCTCTGTTGTCTGCTCTGTGCTGGATATTTCAGTATTTTAATAAATTCCTATCCTTTTACATTGCTATTGTTATTCAAGGTGGAAAAGATTTGGCATCAACCTCACAAATTAAAACAATCTGTTAACTTATTTAATATTTCCTTATATATCATATTTCAAAATTGTATCTCCAATTCCCAAGTTTTTCAAGTGTAGAGCCAATAAACATGCATGGAGTGACAGTAAGCAATACTAATAACAGAGATGTTTAACTAATAACTACTCTATTTAACATACACAGCTCTGCTTGTTAACTGTATGTAATCTGGATGCCTCAAATATTCAAGTTTTCCTTTTCTTTTCTTTCCTTAAGGAAATATACAAAGTCTATAAAAATGAAATTTACAAAGAGATCCAAAGTTATAGAAACAAATTATTATATACCTTTGGAATAGCAGCAGCTACTGGTCCTATGTAAGCTATAATAAGAGGAAGCAGCATGGAAAACAGGCTGGAAGAACTAAGCAGTTCTGGAATGTCATCAGCTAAAAACAAAACAAAACAAAACAAACTTAAATCATTAAAATTATAATAGCTAGCCTTCAAGACTGTGGCCCTGAGACACCCTTCAAATCTGGAGCTAAACCCATACCCAAGGATCACCTTTCAGCCAAATAACAAATGCGCCTATAAAGTGAGTAAAATACATACCAGGTAGGAATGTACTGCTCAGGACAAGCAAGCACATGATACTAAAAGAGCACCATTTGCCTAAAAACAAAGTTCAGAAGGCAGGAGGGGAAGGAAAGAAGGACAAATGAAAATGGAGAACCCAGGGAGGAGGTGGGAAGAGTGCTGCTACACAGACGGGATTGCAATCAGTGTCATGAAGCAAGATGTATATAAACTGTTGAATGGAAAACTAATTTACTCTGCTAACTTTTACTTAAACCACAATACAAAATAGTATTAATTACTTAATTAATTAAGTACTCTATAGCAAAAGAGCTGTACCTCAAAAAAAATTATATATACTTAGATAAGGCAAAGGAAGACACTGGGAAGTATGCAACAGTAAAAGGCAACAACAGTAAACACTGTTACACAATCCTGCAATAACAATAATAACAAACATTAATTTATGAGTAGATACATAGGTAGACATGTAAGTTGAATAGATGTGGGATGGGATATGGGAGTATAGCCATGAGTATATAGATGCCTGGAATATTTCGACATATCTATTTGTATATGCTGAAAATATATTCAGATATATGTAGAACATACAGAGGGCACAGTTATGCAAACTTCTTACCTAACACTTTGAAGGACTAAGTTACTGGGCTTGAGGGCTTATTAGGATCATAGTCTTAGTGCCTTCTAGGTTAGTTGGTATAACATAGTTCATAAAGAGGAATGCTGGTGGCGTAGTGCTAAGGTATTTGACTGTTAACCAGAAGGCTGGCGGTTCAAATCCACCAGCCACTCCTCAGAAGAAAGACTAGGCAATCTCAGTAGACTTGCATAGAGATACTGCCTTAAAAACCCAAAGAGGGGTCGCTATGAGTTGAATTGACTTGACGGCTGTTGAGTATGGTTTTTGGTTCAGTTCATAAAGACAATGTTCTACATCATACTTTGGTGAGTACCAAATGGGGTCTTAAAAGGTTCCAAGCAGCCATCTAAGATCCAACTACTGGTCTCTTCCACCCAGAATAAAGAAGAGTGAAGAATATCAAAGACTCAAGGAAACAATTAACTCAGAGAACTAATGGACCACATGAATCACAACATCTACAAGCCTGAGACTAGAAAAACTACATGGTGACCAGCTAACACTACTGACCGCTCTAATAGGGATCACAATAGAAGTTCTGGACATAGTGGGAGAGGAATGTACAACAAAATTCAAAACCATAAAGACCAGATTTATAGGTCTGATACAGACTAGAGCACTTACGTACCCTTCAAACCTGGAATTGAACCCACTTCTAGAGATTACCTTTCAGTCAAATAATAGTCAACCCTATAAAGTGAACAGTACTATATGTAAGTAATGTGCTCCTCAGAATGATCAATGATATGAGACCAAAAGAGGAAGATCTGACTAAAAACAAAAGTCAGAAGGCAGGAACTAGCAGGAAAGATGGGCCAATGGAAACAGGGAAACTCATGTAGGAAATGGGAAGAGTGCTGTTACACTTAGCAGATTACAACCAATGTTATAAAATAAAATGTTTATTAATTGTTGAATGGGACACTAATTTCCTCTGTAAAGTTCCACCCAAACCACAATAAAATGTTCAAAAAATAAAAACAAACACATTACTTAAAAGACCTCTCCCCTACGTGGGAAAAATTATAGTAAGAGATATATTCTGTTCTTTTGAGCAAAATTACAGTTGACACTGGGTCCTTGGCACTGTTCTAACAGCTTTATTTACATGTTATCTCAATTAGTCCTCACACTGAGATACTTTTATTATCACCCAAACCATATACCTGGAAAATGACAGAGCCAGAAAGTGAACCTAGCTTAACAGCCACGATTTTAAATCTCTGCTCTTGGCGCCACATATTACAAGTTGTGTAACACTAGGCAAATACTCAACTGTTTCTACTTCATTACCCATGTACAAAACTGGATATTGTGAAGAATAAATAAATACATGTACAATGCTTAGAAAAATGTCTGTACATACTAAGCATTTCAAAAGGGTTTGTTATTAAGCTATACTATCTTCTGTTTTTTCTAAGGAAAGTACTTTGCTAGTGGACATTTTAGTCACTTATTCATGGACAAGGTGCTAAAAAAGATGGGTTGAGTCTAGACTGTGAAAACCTTTGTAAATCAAGATTCTCAAATGCTGGAATTTAGGTCTGCTGCTAAGACACTTGCCTGCTAACCAGACGGCTGGCGGTTCAAACCCACCAGCCACTCCTCGGAAGGAAGGTTGGGCAATCCTACTTCCGTAGTGATACTGCCTCGGAAACCCAAGGAGGGGTCGCTATGAGTCGGGGCCGACTCGACGGCACATAACAACAACAACAACAACAACAACAACAACTGCATCAGAATAGCCTGGGCACTTATTTAAAAATCCATAGGTCCTTATCCCAGCTTAAACCCCTGGGAATGGGCCAAACATTCTTTATTTTTAAAGCTTCCCAGGTGGCTCTCCTATAAAACCAGACTTAAGAACAATTGTTACAGTAAGGAAGGGGAGGTTACAGTAATAGTTTTTACAACTCTGGTGTCAGCGTAGAAGATGACTTGTTTACTAGATGGGGAGTGAGATTATTAAGGATATTATCCATGAATGAAAGAGAATATTCTCTTAAACTATGGTAGTAGGAAAACAGAGAGGACAATAAACAAACTGTACAGTTTCCAGTGGAAGAACTGACAAAACCAAATTTAGAAAAATAAATTTTGGGAGTGATGCCATATCCTGGTAACAAGACACACAGGCAAAAAAAAAAATAAGTTTAGAGGGAAAATAAAATGTTATTTGACTACCACTAAAAGGAGGGTAAGTCAAAGATGTACTTCAGTTAAGATGTAGTTTTACTGGTCTTCTCTTAGTGGGTTAACTAAGAAAATAATAATATCAGAAAATTGCTTTTTAATATCAGAAAACTTCATTCTAAAAAATTCTACATTAGGGTATAGTGCATATGTTGTTGTTGTTGTTATATGCCATCGAGTCATCTCTGGCTCACAGCAACCACTCCTTGGGTTTCTGAGGCAGTACCTCTGGTGGCCTAGTGCCTAAGGCTCTTGACCGCTAAGCAAAAGGCTGGAGGTTCAAACCCACCAGCCACTCCTCGGAAAGAAGGTTGGGCAATCTACTTCCATAGTGATATTGCCTCGGAAACCCAAGGAGGGGTTGCTATGAGTCAGGGCTGACTCGTCGACACATAACAATACAACAACAACCTCTACAGAAGTAGACAGCCCAACCTGCCTTCTGAGGAGTGGCTGGTGGCTTTTAACTACCAACCTTCTGGTTAGCAGTCAAGTGCCTTAGGCACTATGCCACCAGAACTCCTATGGAGCGTATAGCTAATCCAAATGTATTTGTATGTGTACATCTATAATGAATGAGATACTTTGGATTGCTAGAAAATAGTGTCCCTTTGGGTGAAGGGAAAGGCAATATACCAAAAACAAGTGGCCAACACAATAACACTAAGGAAAAGGAAGACACAGAGGTGCACAAGAGGTACAGACAACAAAAGATAAACCCTTTTACACATACAATATTGTGTTATCAGTGATAACAAACATCAATCTACAGGTAAACAGATGGACTGACAGGCTGATTAGGTATGTCTATATCCAGACGATATTTCTATGTACGTATTTGTATGTGTTGTAAGAATGTCCATATGTACAATAGAGCTAACAAGGGGCAAAGTTATGATAACTTCTTAGCCATAGTCAACCACCCTAAGGAAGCAAGTGGTTGGACCTGTGGTCTTGGGAACACGGTCACAGAGAATATCAAGCTCAATTGGCATAACATAGTACACATAAACATTGCTCTACATCATACTTTGGTGAGTAATGACTGGGGTCTTAAAAGCGTCCAAGAGCCTATCTAGGTCTCTCCTCATCCAGAGCAGAGAAGAATGAAGAAAAACAAAGACACATGGAAACAATTAGTCCAAGGGACTAGTGGACCATGTGAACCTCAGCCTGTATTACTAGGAGAGCAGAAGAACTACATGATGCCCAGCTACCACTGTCAACCACTCGGAAAGGGATTAGTACAGGAGATCCTGGAATAGAGTGGAAGAAGATCCTGGAATAGAGTGGGAGAACAATGTAGAACTAAACTCAAAATCATTTAAAAAAGACCAAGTTTACTGGTCTGATAAAGCCTCATGAGATGTCTGAGACTATGGCCCCTAGTTACCCTTCAGGTCTGGAATTGAACTCATTTCTGTGGCTTCCAAACAACAGACAGGCATATAGGACGAACATCTGCATCCTTAGATACACTCCTTAGAACAATCAATCAAGGGAAATGAGAAGGGCAGTATTTTCACAGGGAGATAGTTCAGGAAGCAGAAATGCAAAGCAAAGAAGAACACAGGGAAGAGGTAACTATGGAAAGGAAGCTGTTATATTTTAGGCAATTTCAGTCAGTGTCATGAAACAAAATGTGTATGAACTGCTGTATGGAAAATGAACTAACTCTGTAAAGTTTCACTCCAATCACAGTAAGAATTAAAAAAGAAAATAAAGAAAAGATGTACATAAATTAGGGAATAAAGAATTTTAAATATGACTATTAAGAAAAAAAAGAAAAGTCTTACCATCTACAGCAAGAGCTCTGTGCAAGAGGTCTTTAGCAGCACGAACAACAGTGCTCACCACAGAGAGAGCTCTGCTACAGTTTTTATCTTCTTCATTGGCTTTACTCAGAAGTTGGGATTGCAAATCTCCATCAAATTCACTCCTGTAACATGAACAAACAAGAGATTACTTTACAATGATAAGTAGAAAATTATCCAACTCTGAAAATCATAGCTAGATCAGAGCTCCTCATTTAAAGTGTTCAAAAGTTAATTTAAAATTAAAAAAGCAAATATGTAACTGTATTATTTCAGGGAGACATAAAATTTTGAAGAAAAATAAAGGAGCATAAAAGAAAAAGGCAAAGGATGTTATTTTAAATGAAATTAAGGAGAGTTTCTCTTAGGAGCTTAATTTATGGAAAAAAAAAAAAAAAAAAAGGAAAGAACCCATGTAAAGATTTAAGGGTAAAGTATTTTGGGCAAAGGAAACAGTAAGGGAAAGTCTGAGGCTAGAACAAGACTGGTGAGTTCAAGGAACAAAATGAAGAGTGTGGCTGGAATGAAATGAGAATGAAATGATTCAGTGCAAATAGTAAACAAGGAAAGGTAAACAAAAGCCTCTGGAGTTCTGAGCAAAAAAGACACACGATATGACTTATTTTTTTATAAGATTACTCTGGCTACACTGTAGAGAACTGACTGTAGGAGGCAACAGTGGAAGTAGGGAGGCTAGTTTAGAGGCTATTGCAGTTATCCAGGTAAGAGGCAGAAGTGGCTTGGACTAGACTGTTAATTATGGGAGTGGTAGAACAGGTCAGATTCAGAACATTTTTAAAGTACAGCTACCAAGGCTTGTCAATGAACTGGATATAAAGTGTGAGAGAAAGGGAGAAGCCAAGAATGATTCCAAGAGTTTTAGGTGTAACTGTGGAAGGGGAAGAGATACTCCTTGGGACACGTAAAACTGAAGATATTAGATATTAGACAACTACATATAGCATCCTTAAGAGGATATGTAGTGTAGTAGCTAAAATTATAGCAATTGGGCTCCAATTTCTTATCTACAAAACCAGAATTTACTAGAAGTGTGACTTTTGGCATGCTGCTTAAGCACTGTGTCTCAGTTCCCTCATCAATAAAGTAATAGGAAAAATGCCTCACAGGGTTATTCTGAGAACTAGCTGAGATAACACAGGTAAAACACTCAGAGAACAGCCTGGCATACAGAAAGTGTTCAGTATATATTAACTATTAGAATCATCCTCATTATCTGTCACTCAAACATGTTAAAAAGACCTGGATATTCAGTCCAAGGCTCAGATGAGACCAAGGCTAGAGGTCTACCCTGGAGAGCCAACAGAGTAGGATGGTATAGAAAGCTAAGGCATCGGTGGAAGCCATAAAAGTCTCTAAAACACTGTAGTTTGTATATCAATTCTGGATAGCAGATGCTATTAAGGGACTCTGTAGCTTTTCAAAATATTTCATTTTTCTTTTGTGCATAATAGTTTTTAATCTATAGTTTGAGAAAGAAAATAAAGTACTGTTGTTTACTGTAGTGTGTATGTAACCGATAAAGTTCTTTCTGACTGGAAGAACAGTGTGCAGCAACACGACACTATGTAGGTACTTGACTGCTAACCAGAAGACTGGTGGTTCAAAGCCACCAGCCACTCCTCAGAAGGAAGATGAGGCAATCTACTTCCATAATGATACTGCCTCAAACACAAGGAGGAGTTGCTATGAGTTGGATCCGACTCGATGACACATAACAATACAACAACAACAATTTCTATTCTATTTGTCATGAAGAAAGGAAACAGAATATTTACATAAAGCAAATTGTTTTTCACTAACTACCTAAACAGTGTTCTCAGATTGTCCTTGAAGGAAATGGGGAAAACTGAAAATGATGTGAAACTTGAGAGATTTGATGCTTGAGGTTGAGAATAAAAGTGGTGAATGGTATTTACTATGTAAGATTACAGCTCAGTGAGAAATCTATGTATGTATATATACATGTGTGTGTGTGTGTGTGTATATATATATATATATATATATATAAAATATTCTAAGGTTGTTATCACTCGTTATTTTCCGCTGTTGACATAAGGAATAGCTTTTGATAAAAATATTGTAAGAAAAACATCACTATATATTCCAGGCCCCCAAGGGCTATCTTGGGCAGGCATAAGATTCACAGACATCAAAGTACTGTGCAGACTGGATAATGAGATCAAGGCAACATCACTACCTGAGAAGAGTCACTTTGCTCATTAATTTCAGGTATTTTATAAAAGTTTAAATTTGAAATTGTTGGAAAAATTATAAAGTCATAGAAAACAGCACACATACCCAGTAGATGAAACTTATAGTGCTATAAAAAGCATAATAGCAAAACATTTGAAAGGATTTACTTTTATAGTAAACACTGAATTTAAATATTAACATGAGACTTCTTTATGTAAATTAGTACACAGGCAAGAAAAAACACACTGGATAACTTAATTAACTTAATTACAGGAGTCCTGGTTGCATAATGGTTAAGCTCTTGGCTGCTAGCCGAAAGGCTGGTGGATCAAATTCACCAGCTGTTCCGCAGAAGAAAAGACTTGGTGATCTGCTTCTGTAAAGACTATAGCCCAGGAAACCCCACAGGGCAGCTCTACTCTGTCGTACAGGGTTATTATGAGTTGAATTGACTCAGCAGCACACTACAACAATTTCATTAAAATTACTCATTTAGCATTTTTACCTTGGTAGTAAATTGTATACGTTCTACCACTTTAAAATTTCCCTTTATCTCTATACACACACCTACCTATAGTACAGTATCTGTGGAATCTGTCCTCTGGTTTGGTTTGTGCCATTACTACTCAAGCTGCACGTGCTGAATGTAAACGTGACACCATCAGGGCACTGCACTGTGGTCATTCCTCCATCCCCATTGGCTGTACGGCTTCCATAGTTTCTCAAGCGCACAGCATATTTAACATTTTCCTTCACAATAAAGATGTAAAACATTTTTGTATTTCATAATGTAGAGAGGATACAGAGACAGTACTCTAGTACTAAACTAGGTAAGTATACTGGATTTCTTTACCATATTTAGAGATAATTTAATTGATGAATTTTTAATAAATTAATAATAATCATAGCCAATACTTACGGAATGTTTTTTATGTGATGGAAACTGTTCTAAGTACTTTGAATGATATAATTAAGTTAATCCTTAAATGACCTCATGAGGTAAGTAACATTATAATTTCTATTTCACAGATGAAGAATCTGAGGCACAGAGAAGTTAAGTAACTTGCCCAAGGTCACATAGCTAGTTAAGTGATAGAGCTGGAATTTGAATAAAGATAGTGTAACTCTAGTTCCTGCTTTCTATCACACTGTTAAAATATTAACCATAATAAAAGATTTTAAATACATAGCTAGTATTTTTCTTCAGCTTAATTGTGAAATAATTTAAAAAATACAGAAAAAATAATAAGTCCTTTATAATTTTATTTTAAGAGACTGCCAGAGACTGAAATGGATGGGCATATATATATGAGAAAAACATAAAAAAGAAAAAAAATGTCTAAAATATGATGTACTGTATATAAAAAATTTGAGATATGGATACTGTTGCCTTATAATCCATGATAAAAATTCGTAATGAAGGATTTTGGGGATTTTGGTATCTATATTTTAATCAAGGAGCTGATGAACTTAGTTTATCCAAAATTGTGCTCTATAAGGAATATTACAATGACATTCAGAATTATCCTATCAGTTACTTTAATCTTAAGTAAAATCATTCTATTTTGTTCAATATACCCACTCTTCACTTATCAACATGATAAGTTTCCAAAAACCAGGTCATTATGTGAAAATAAGCATTATGCAAAAATGGAGACTGGCCATATCAGATCATAAAACAAAGGATGACTACATCACTACATTACTGCCAAATTACATTACATTACTGCAAAATCAGTGAGACTCACTGTCCAGCCAAGTTGACATATAACCTTAACTGTCACAGTCAGCATTACTCTCGCCTTCCATCTTGGTATTCATTACTGCCAAACATATGTTGTTAATGAACAAAATAGTCTGACATAATTTTTCCTATTTTCATAATGTGAAATGTTTTACTATTGTCAGAATGCTAACTGATATGTGAGTAGGTGTAGTTATTTGTTAAAAAATTAAGTTATATAAAATGATAATAACTTTAACAGTTAACATTTGTTTTTTAAATGAATCTTTACACAATATGAGAAGACAAAGACTAATATTTATTAAGTTTCTATAATGTGCTAGACAGTGTGGGAGATACTTTATTTCCACTATTTAACTTAATCTAAACAACACTACAAAATAGATATTATCATTCTCAGCCTATAGATGAGTCTCAAAAGAGTTAAGAGATAACCTGTCCTGTGTCTTAGACTTAATATGTGTAAGAGCAGGTATCAGAACCTAGGTCCGTATGAGCCTAAAACCTAATAGTACTTTCTACTACACCAGATTTTGACAGAGACTGTGGCAAAGGCAGAATAACAATACGCTACAGTTTCAGGAACAGCAGAGATACTCCCATAAACATCTGAAGCATTATGCAAAGGAAAACTTAATAGCCATATCTTACAGAAAACAGATGAAATACTTTTCACTTTTTTTAAGTCAACTACATAAAAACACCTCTTATTGACAACAGAAATATTTCTTTGAAATTACCTTTAAAGGAACAACTTTGTCAAGTCTGATTTCAGCTATATCACTGGGTGAATCATCTGTTGTATAGGTTCCTTTGACTAATTCTAGAGAAGTCCATCTGTGGGAATGAGTTGAATCTCCTACATGTTCACTCTAAAACAAAACAAAATCCACCATGCTCTTAATTTTATTTTATTAACCATTCTGATTGACAATTTCCATCTTATTAAGAAGAGGGCTGTAGAATACCTATAGGTAGGTATTATAGGTATATCATGTTGATGGTATCTTTAAAGAACTACACATCTATATTGGTTTTATTAAAATCTCAAACTTTGGCCATACAATTCTGTATTTAACTTGCAAAACCCACCCCACTGCCGTCAAGTTGATTCCGACTCACAGTGACCATACAGGACAGAGTAGAGCTGCCCCATAAGGTTGGCAAGGCCATAAATCTTTATAGAATCAGACTGACATCTTTCTCCTGTGAAGCAGTTGGTAGGTTCAAACTGCTGACCTTTTGGTTATGTGCTGAGCACTTTCACCACTGCACGCATTTTTATTTGTGACAACCCTTGAAATTTGTAGATACAGTTTTTAACTTTCAAGAGAAATTATTATACATTCTCTATCATTTCAGAGTATGTTTCTATCAATTAACACACTTTGCAAATTTCTCCAGAGTGTTTTCAAGCAGTTTATTTCCTTGCATACAAAATTAGCCATTAGCATTTTCCCAAACAAACTAAAGAAAGAAATTTTGGCACTCTAAGCCAATCACTTGACTCTATCTTCTGGGGAATCGATAACCCAAATCATACAAATGGGCTTTTCTCACTTATATCTTAAACTATTCCCGCTTCTTTATAAGAAGAATGCTCTATTATAGAGCCTAACAAAATATGAAAACAATTAATTCAAATTAATTGTTGAAAATAATCAAGCTACAGATAAGTTGCTATTCAGTCAGAAATGATATACAAGATACCCTTGTGTGTTATTTTAATAAAACTCTGTAAAAACTTAGGTGCTCTAAATAATTTAGAGATTATAGAAAGATACAACTAAATAATCAATAAATGCTATCCTTACTAAGAATCATCAGTCAGGACTCTATGAAAAATTGCTTAACCATTGATAAAGGTGGTAAAACTGGTTTGAATATTGTTCTTATTTCTGTAAAAATGACAACAGCAAAACAACCAAGAAAACCACTCAAGACTTATAATCAGAAGCTTAGCTATATAATTAGTAGTCTTTGATACAATTTCACGTTTATCCTGAAAGTGCAAATATGAGTAAGGAGAGACCCAAAAAGGCAATCAGGTAGAATAACTCTCTTAAAATTTGTTTAGTGCCTTCCATCTGTGACTGATCTGCTAAATTCTCAAAGGTTTGGTCCCAGCATACTCTGATTATGATGATAAGTACTCATGCATAAGCCACATAGTGAAATGAATGCAGTAAGAGTGGTACTTACATCATCAACCAAAACTTCTAATTCGTATTCATGAATTCCACCTCCTCCATAGACAGAGAAACCAACCACAACTATTCCAGGTTTGTCTACCGAAAAGCAGATTGCATCAGGAGAACCATTCCCAGTGTTCCAACTTCTTCCCTGACTTGTTTTTGTGAATCGGTTAGCACTGGCTTTTACAGAATGGAGAGAATTAAGTCCATCAACCTGGGAACAAAAGTATTACATCAGTAGTCTGTCCTTGAGTATTAATAATACTTTTTTTTAACGAAACTACTCAAAGGTTTCCAAAAAGCACAGTAAAATAACCTACTTTTAACAGGTGAGTTTAAAACTTCTTAAAGGTATATTCCAACAAGAGATAAACTAACAATAAAACCAGATTTACCATTATAATCCACAAAGTAAGGTTACTGACTGTATTTTCTTCTTTCAGTTGTATTACAAAAATAGCAAACCAGTCATATTACAAAAAACCAAACTATGTATATTATTGAACTCATAATGTCAGAACTATAAACATCAAAGTGATCACAGTCATAATATATGAATGAATTATAACATTTTGAAAAGAGATACCAACTTTTCACTAACATACTATAGTCAGTGGTTTACAAACTATGCTACAGAGCTATAGAGATTCTGTGGAGACAGGTATGTAAAGAAGAGATGGATCAAGGTCCTCTCCTTCAGCTAGATCATCTCTTTTCTTATCCGTGAATTTCCAAAACTTCATTTGAAGAAAATGTACTGTCTTTTTAGTTTAAACACCAATAATATACATGATGATAACTTGGTATTCAATGTTTGAATATAGATAGACACATATAACTTCATTAATTACGGGCTTTCATTAAAGAGGATCAGAGAACTTGTTTTGGTTTGAAACTGATCATTTTACTTATGGAGATTATTTCTGATCCAAGTTGGCCCCAGAAACTTAGGAGATTCACAAGAGGCAAAAAATAGAAGTTCATGACTCCAGCAAAAAAGAAATATGGATATCTAAGACAGGTCCTTCAGGAATTCCCAGAGCAGAATATCAGTCATTGTCTTGGTTCTCTAGTGCATAACAGAAATACCACAAGTGGATGGCTTAACAAATAGGAATTTATTCTCTTACAGTTTAGGAGAATGGAAGTCCAAATTCAGAATGCTGGCTGTAGGGGCTGGGGGAAGGCCCCTTGATCTGGGGCTTTAGCTGTGTCTCTTATTCCAGGCCTACTGAAGCTAGAGGTGTCTCCTAACTCAGATAGCTGCTGGCTGCTGAAGGTGACAAACCCAAGGTAGGCAGGTAAAATGGCACAATCCCAAGATTTGTAGACAAATGGTAAGCCACTGGTCCAAGTTCAGGAAGTAGAGATAAAGTGTTGGCCAAATATAGGATCCAGAAGTGCCAAAAATCTAGAGACCATCCCCAAATCTTCCTCATATATACTGGAAGCAGGGCATATCCTGAAGGCAACTACTCAGTTGTTTACAGCATATTCCACCATGTTGACACACAACCTTAACCACTAGTCACTCTGAAATATCGTACATTTCTTTTCATAAGACAGGTAAGTTCTTTGGGGATAACTAGATAGTAAATTTCTGAAGAGGGTCTATGCATCAAAATTTTTTGCATCCTGACGGGTCTAGTACAGAAATGAACACATATAGGCATTCATAACTCTTAAAAGAATGGCTGAAAAACAAAAATTTTCTGACTTGAGCTCTAAGGCCAAAACCAAAGTCAACCAAGAAATTTAGGGCACGCTTCCTAAGGTGAGACACTATGAATTAATAATGAATTTAGATTGGACAGGTTAATTTAGAATAGGCTCTAAAATAAATCTACAAATAAGAAAAAGCAAAGACCAGGAATTAAAAAAAAAAAAAAAATAGAGAGAAAGGAAGTCCCCTGGTAAGAAATTTAAGAGCTGGGGACACTGAATACTTGCTATCAATTTTCATTTGAATGATATAAGACATTTTACATTAAAATATATTCACAAAACTAATCTACTCAAGGAAACGCTTATCTATGGAAGGACATTTTCTTTGTTGGTTACCAGGGGTGGGAGGGAAAAGGAGGGAATGCTGTTAGATAGATAGAAGTAAGTTTTGATTTGGGTGAAGGGAAGGGCAATGTACCAAATGTGAGTGATCAATACAGTGGCACTGAGGAAGAGAAAGACATAGAGAGGTACATGGGAAGTACAGACAACAAAGATGAACCCTTTTGCATATATAGTACGGCATGGTCAGTGAAGGCAAACACGGGTATATGGGTGGATAGATGGGTGGACAGGCTGAAATATGAGGTATGTCTATGAAGTGGGGAGTGCACCCAAGGACATGTATAGAGTTGGCAGACAGTGGTCCTATAACTTTATGTGTATGATCTGAATTTCCAGATGCACAATGGGGCTGAGAAGGGGCAAGGTTGTAGTCACTGCTTGGTCACAGCCAGCTACCCTGAGGGACCGAGCAGTTGAACCTGTGGGCTCGGGACCATAGTCACAGAGGACATCAAGCTTAATTGGCATAACATATTACACAAAACATTGTTCCACCTCCTACTCTGGTGAGTAGCAATTGGGATCTTAAAAGCTTGCAAGCTGCCATCTAGATGCAACGATGGGTCT
>NW_006921668.1:4095896-4114763 GCF_000298275.1 Orycteropus afer afer
GGAGGGGACATGTTGCATTGTGGTAAATTGTGGTCAATGTCATGAGACAAAGTGTATGAAACTGCTGTATGGAAAGTGTATTTGCTCTGTAAATTTTCACCCAAATCACAAAAGAAAAAAATCAAAACAAAACCAAAAAAGCCCTAATCTACCATGTGCACTTTAGGCTAAAAAAAAGAAACATTGTCCAAACCATTCAAAACATTTAGGTAAGTAACAAAAGTATAAATAAGGTAGTGAAATACATTATTTTATGCAATGTAAAGGCACTTAAAGTATTTCAAAGTGACTTTTTACAAACATAATACCATTTGATCCTTTTAAATTTTCTGGCACTCTGGTGGCATAGTGCCTAAGGCATATGACTGCTAACCAGAAGGCTATTGATTCAAACCCACTAGCCACTCCTCAGAAGGAAGGCTGGGCAATTTACTTCCATAGTGATACCACCCTGGACCCATTTTACATATGTATTTGTCTAGCATCAATCAGGTGGGCAGAGCTAAGATTTCAACTTCTTTATCTTTCAATACCATCTGTTCCTACTTCTACAATATTGCTTATTACTCAGCAATGTAAACTATTTTTTGCTTTTGTTGGGTAATGGTAATTACTCAACGGGCACCTGGTCTGATAAGAAGAAAAAGTATTCTTTGTATTACTGTGATGTTCTGGTATAACAGTGAGGAAGAGGAAGCAAATAAGAGCAAAGAAAAGGTATGAAGAAGAGAAAAAAAAAAAAAAAAGTCCAGCTTTAGGATATTTTCTTTTCAGAAAAAAAATACAGTTTAATACTGACTTATTTTAAAATTTATTTTTATAGAACCTAAATATATGAAAAATGAACTATGTGGAAATTTTAAACATGCAAATCATCTAATCTCAAAATAAAACACTCATTACCTCAGATCCCAGTGCTGATGCTGTCAATTCACTGACAATACTGGCAAGTAATCCACAGGTGTTAGAGACCAGGTGGGAGGAGAAGAGTTCATTTTCTCTCCTTAGGCTGTTTCTGACTGGTAACACAACAATAACCAGCATTTTCTCCAAAACTTCACGGAAGCTTGTCATTCCTGAGACATTCTCTTCATTCTATGACACATGAAAGGAAAAAGTTAGCTTTTGAGAAAGCCAATCCACAAATGTGCTCCAAAATCCATTATTTTGTAGTTCTTTTTTTTTTTTTTTTTTGTGGGGGAATGTATTTATTTATTTACATGCATTTAGTTTTTAATTAGTAATTGCCAAGATTAATACAAAAAGGTTCACACATTGTGTTAATATGGAGTTAATCATTATAATATAGGACAGTTCTGCTGGATACAGATTCCTTGGTTAACAGTTTTGTTTTTGTCTTGTCTTGTTTTGTTTCAATAGCCAGCTAAGTACTAACAAACCAAATCTAACAGCATACTGGACTACACACTGTGACCAAGTGGAATGTATCCCAGAAAAGGTGGTTCACATTAAAAATAATAATAATAATCATTGTAATATATCACATTAATGCAACAAAGGATAAAAATCACATGCTCATCTCAACTGCTGTACAAAAAGTATTAGATATAATTCAACACTCTTTCATGACAAAACACTCAGCAAAGCAGAAAGAGAAATTCTTCAATAAAATGAAGAGCACTTATGAAAAACCCACAGCTAAAATCTTATTTATTGGAGGAATACTGAAGAACAAGACAAGGATGTACACTTTTATCACTGCTTCTTAACGTTGTATTGGAAATCCTCGCCAGAGAATTTCTGGGCAAGAAAAACAAATGAATAAGATAGGAAGAAGTAAAGGAATCTCTATTGACAAATGGTACATATTTCTTTCTCCCGCCCCCTGCCAAAGAATTCACAGAAAAGCTACCTGAGGCTAATAAGCACAGTTGAAGGGTATAAGATCAACATACAAAAATTGGTTGTCATTTTATACAGCAGCAATGAAGAATTTGAGAAAGAAATTAAAGAAACAATTTCATTAACAATAACATCTAAAAGAATAAAATATCTAGCAAGAAATTTAACCCAAGGAGATGAAAGACTTGTACACTGAAAACTACCAGACACTGTTGAAGTTAAAGGAAACGTAAACACATGGAACAGTATCCCATGTTCATGTGCTGGAAGACTGTTAAGATGTCAGTATTACCCAAAGTGACCTACATGTTCAACACACCCTTATCAAAATTCCAATAGATATTTTTTCAGAAAAAGAAAAGCTGAATCTCAAATTCATATGAAACTATAAAGAAATGATGCCAAATGGGGAAAATATTCTGGAAAAAAGAAGGAAAAAGTAGACAGACTCGTATTTTCTTTATTTTAAAATGTACTATAAAGCTACAACAATCAAAACTGTGAAGTACTGGTAGAAGAGTAGACATATACCAATGGAACAAAAATGGCGGTCCAGAAATGAACTCATCTATCTATGGCCACTGATATTTGATAAAGGTTTCAAGTCCATTTACTTGCAAAAGAATGTATGTTTTCCACAAATAACACACACCTTCTATATTTGTTTGCCAACTGCTCCCTCTCCTTGGGAGGTATTTTGTAAACATGCTATGCTAATTTTTTTTTTTTTTTTAATCTTTACAGCAGTATGTGAAAAAAAATTGGCATAGGCAAACAAACGTAGAAGGTGCATATTATTTGCAGAAAAAAAAATAATATCTTCAACAAATGGTGGTAGGAGAGGTGGCTTTCCACGTATAGAAAAATGAAGTTGGACACTTACACTACATAGGCAAATGAACTCAGTATGGATTAATGAATTAAATGAAAGAGCTAAGTCCATAAAACTCTCTGAAGAAAACAGGGTAAATCTTCAAGACCTGAATTTGGCAATAGGTGCTTAGATACAACCCAAAAAGCACAAGCCAAAAAAGAAAAAAAAAAAACAGATAAATTGGACTTCATCAAAATTAAGAAATTTTGTGCATTAAAGTACTTGATTAAGAAAGTAATGAGACAACCAACCTCAGACAACAGACTGAGAGAAAATATTTGGAAATCATACATTTGAAAAGGGTTCAAAATCAAGAATATATAAAGAACACCTAAAAGATTAACAACTGAATTTAGAAACAGGCAAAGGACTTAAAAAAGAAATTCATCCAAAGAAGATAACAAATGAGCAGTAAGCACATGAAAAGTTATTCAACATTATTAGTCAAAAAGGAAATGCAGATCAAAATAGAAATAAGATACCACTGCATACCCAGCAGGATGACTGTTACCAAAAAACAGAAAATATTAAGTGGTGACAAAGATGCATAATTGGTAGTAATGTGAAATGTTACAGTCAATATGTAAAAGAGCTTAGTGAGTCCTCAAAAAATTAAATACAGAATTAACATGTGATGCAGAAATTCTACTTTTAGGTATATATCCCAGACTCTTGAAAACAGGGACTCAAACAGATACTTGTACATCAATGTTCATTGCAGCATTATTCACAATAGCTAAAAGGTGGAAAAAACCCAAGAACCCATCAACAAATGTAAGAATAAATAAAATGCAGTATATAGGTATAAAAAAAAAAACCCAAAAAAAACCCAAACTCACTGCTGTTGAGTCAGATCTGACTCATAGTGACCCCTCCTTAGGTTTCCTAGTCAGTATCTCTACAGAAGTAGATTGCTCAATCTTTCTTCTGAGCAGTGGCTGGTGGGTTTGAACTGCCAGCCTTCTGGTTAGCAGTCAAATGCCTTAGGCACTATACCACCAGAGCTCCCAAATTTTCTATAGGTTGGGAATTATTCAAAATAAAAAACTTGAGAGAGAAAAGGCTGCTCATTATATAATTTTTTTTTTCTTTATTTTAGCTGTTCTTGTTCAATAGAACAGTATTTACTAATGTAAAAGAATAAGCACCAAGCTAAATATAACTCCATTTATGGTCTTATTGTCTCACTATAAATGATGTTTCAGAAAATGACCTACCTGACTGAGTTTTTCCATATGTGCCACCAAAAGTGGAAAACGGTGAACTAGAGTTGAGTCATTCTCCGTGCTCACTTGTTTAATAATTGATCTTAGTAGTACTTCTCCATTATATGCAATAGGGAAGATAGAAGTCAGCTTAACAGAAGTGTGACACAGTGCTGACATAACAGCTGCAAGGAGTCGGCTACTTGATGTCTTGAAGTTTGCTTCTTGGATATCCTTTTAAAAACAAACATGCACACACCCCCGAAAAAAACGAGAAAGAAAAAAATATATTGCATTTAAATTTGTCAATATAACCTAAGTTTTTGGACATATACATACATATAAAGCACAGAAATTTTTGACACACAATTTCCTACCACTCAGTCATTTTTACTGTCTTGGTATAGAATATCATTACATTAATACTTTTAAACAAAACTGTTTATTACTCATTGGGGAAATTATTAACTATAAAGAAAAATTTGCCTCTGTCATCTAGCAAATAAGACTGTATGTATTCATAAACTATGCCTCTAATCAGTTCTCTTTAGGTATAGGTATTTCCAGTAACAAGCACCGAAACTATTTTTCTCAAATAAATGATTTCAACTGTAATTCTGTGCTATTATAATTATTTCACTAACATGACAAACTTATGTCATTACAATCAGAGTTGACTCAGAAAAATCGGCATGCTTATAAAGTTCTCAACAAAGTATATCAATACAGAAGTATCTAATTTACAAAAATAGTGTACACATTGCAGGTTAATTGAACATTTGTGTTAAAATCAGGTAAAAGCAAAGCAATGTTCCATATAGTAAGCCCACCTTTGTTAGCTTATTCAGTCCCAGTGGAAGAGAGACGATGATCATTATACTGGGCAGGTTTCAAGAGTGAAGTAAAACTGTACACTAGTCCAGGCAATAATCTTCCCCAGGAAACTGAATGGTAAAATACCCTTCCCTGCTATATGGACCCAAAGTTGCCAACGCAGTGCTATTTTTTTCCCCCATTTATTCTGGGCTCCACTGACCTGCAGTGCAATGTTGAGCTTTGTGCCTTGCTCCCAAGCTTAGGAGAACATTAAAAATTTTACCATTAAGTAAATGTTAGCTACAGATTTTTGTTTGTCTCTCATAGCTAGACTTTTTCATACTGTGGTTTTCTTACATTCTAGTTTGCATGGAGTTTCTTCTTTTATTATTAACTTTTTATTATGAATAAGTGCTAATTTGTCAAATGGCTTTTATGTATCCATTAAAAGGATCATATGATTTTCCCTCTTTATTCAGTTTATACCGTGAATTATTACATTGATTGATTTTTGAAAGTTAAACTCATCTTCCATTTCCTGAGATAAACCTCACTTAATCCTGATATATTTTGTAGGTCATATATTGCTGGGTTAGATAACATTGTTAAGAACTTTTGCAACAATGTTTCTGAGTGATACTCATCAGTAATTTTCTTACTGCATCTTTGCCAAATTTTGGTATCAGTGTAAAAAAAAAAAAAACTGATAGGTGTTGACTCCTATACAGTATTTTCTGAAAGTGTTTGTAAAAGATTGATATTATTTCTTTCTGAAATGTTTGATAGAATTCACCAATGGAAATATGTAAGCCTGAAGTTTTCTTTGTGGGAAAGTTTTTGACAATGAACCACTTTTTTAATGGATACAAGGCATTCACTTTTTTGTTTGTTGTTTCAGTTTTGAAAAGTTGTGTTTTTCATGGAATTCACACACATCGACTAAAGTTGTAAACATTATTGGCATAAAGTTTTCATGCTATTCCCTTATTAGCCTTTTAATGTCTGCTATATCTATAATTAATAGTCTGTATTGTATTTGATAATGAATTTTATTTTTTGTCTCTCTTCTCTCCCTCTTGAGTAGGCTAGCTAGTTTATTAATTCTGTTCATCTTTGCAAAATACAAACTTTTGGCCTCATTCATTTTCTCTATTTTCTATTTCACTGTTTTTTGCTCTTAACTTTATTATTTGCTTCTCTCTGCTTTGTATTTTATCTGTTGTTCCTTCTAGCTTTGTACGGTAGAAACTTAGATGACTGATTGTAACCTTCTTTGCTCATAAAGGCATTTAAAAGTATAATTTTCCCTCTAAACAAGGGCTGTAGTTGCATTCTACAAATTTGGATATGCTATATTTTATCTTTCAGTATGAAATATCTTCTTAATTTCCTTTGTAATTTTGTCTTTGATCCACAGACTACTTAGAAGTGTTGTTTATTTTCCATTTATTTGGTTCTTTTCTTGATTTCCTAAGACTTATTTTATCCTGCAGTACAATGATGTCAGTGATAGGATAATGTCCACATGCTACAAGGAAAACTAATTAATACAACTATTATTCAAATTTATGCACCAACCATTAAAGCCAAAGATGAAGAAATTGAAGATTTTCACCAACTTCTGAAGTCTGAAATGGACAAAACATGCAATCAAGATTTACTGATGATTACTGGTGATTAGAATGTAAAAGTTGGAAACAAAGCAGAATCATTTGTACTTAGAAAATATAGCTTTGGTGATAGAAGCTATGCCAGAGATTGCATGATAGAATTTTGCAAGACCAATTACCTACTCATTGCAAATACCTTTTTTAAACAACATAAATGGTGGCTATACACATGGATCTCACCAGATGGAATACATAGGAATCAGATCAACTACATCTTTGGAAGGAGGTGATGGAAAAGCTCAACATCTTCAGCCAAAACAAGGTCAGGGGCCGATTTGGAACAGATCAGTTGCTCACAGGCAAGTTCAAGCTGAAGCTGAAGAAAATTATAAGTCCACAAGAGCAAAATATGACACTGATTATGGCCCACCTGAACTTAGAGACCACCTGAAGTACATACAGATTTGATGCACTGAATACCAGTGACTGAAAACCAGACGAGTTCTGGGATGGTGTCAAGAAAATCATACGGGATAAAAGTAAAAGGTCATTAAAAAGACAAGAGGGGAAGAAAAGATCAAAATGGATGTCAGAAGAGCCCTGAAACTGGCTCTTGAATGGAGAGTACCTAAAGGAAATGGAAGAAATGACAAGATAAAAGAGCTGAATAGATTTCAAAGAGAAGAAAAGTAACATATTATAATGAAATGAGCAAAATCCTGGAGTTAGAAAACCAAAAGGGAAGAACATGCTCAACATTTCTCAAGCTGAAAGAACTTTAGAAAAAATTCAAGCCTTGAGTTGCAATACTGAAGGATTCTATAGGCAATATATTGAATGATGCAGGAAGCATCAAAAGAAGATGGAAGGAATACACAGAGTCACTGTACAAAAAATAACTGGTCGATGTTCATTTATTTCAGGAGGTGGCAAATGATCCAGAACCAACGGCACTGAAGGAAGAAGCAGAAGTGGCACTGAAGGAATTGGCGAAAAGCAAGGAATTCATGGACTACCCACTGAGGTATTTCAACAAATAAATGCCACGCTGGAGGCACTTGCTTGTCTATACCAAGTAATTTGAAAGATAGCTACTTGGCCAACTGACTGCAAGAGATCCGTCTTTGTACCCATTCCAAAGAAAGGTGATTTCACAGAATATGGAAATTATAAACAGTATCAGTATCACACACAAGTAAAATCTTGCAGAAGATAATTTAAAAATGGTTGCAGCAGTATGGTGACAGAGAACTTCCAGAAATATAAGCTGGACTCAGAAGAGGATGTGGAACGAGGGATATCATTGCTGATTTCAGATGGATCTTGGCTGAAAGCAAAGAATACCAGAAAAATGTTTTTTATTGACTATGCAAAATCATTTGCTGTGTGGATCATTAAGAAAGTGTGGATATACTGTGAAAAACAGGAATTCCAGAACACTTGTGTTCATGAGGAACCTGTACATAGACCGGAAGGCTGTTGTTCAAACAGAAAAAGTTACATTTCATGGTTTAAAATCAAGAAGGATATATGTCAGGGTTGTATCCTTTCATCGTACTTATTCAGTCTATATGCTGGGCAAACAATCCAAGAGGCTGGACTATATGAAGAACACAGTATCAGGTTGGAGGAAGGCTCATTAACAACCTGCAATATGGTGATGACACAAACTTGCCTGCTGAAAGTGAAGATAGACTTAAAGCACTTATTGATGAAGATGAAAGACTATGCAGTCTTCGGTATGGATTATACCACAACATAAAGAAAACATATCCTCACAACTGGAACAATAAGCAGCATTATGACAAATAGAGAAAAGACTGATTTTTTAGGGATTTCATTTTACTTGGATCCACAATGAACACCCATGGAAGCAGCAGTCAAGAAATCAGACATCATATGGCACTGGGCAAATCTGCTACAAAAGACCTTCTTGAAGTATCGAAGAGCAAAGATGTCATTTTGAAAACTAAGGTGCACCCACCTCAAGTCATGGTATTGTCAATCATTTGCATGTGGAAGCTGGACAATAAAAAAGGAAGACCATAGGTGAGTTAATACTTTTGAATTGTGGTGTTGGCGAAGAATGTTGAAAATACCACGGACTGCCAGAAGAATGTACAAATCTCTTTTGGATGAAGTGCAGCCAGAATGCTCCCTGAAAGTGAGAATTGCCAGATTTTGTCTCACCTAATTTGGTCATGTTGTCAGAGGGGACCATTGCCTGAAGGATATCATGCTGGATGAAGTAGAGGGTCACTGAAAAGGGGAAGACTCTCAACAAGACGGACTGATACAGTGGCTGCAACAATGAGATCAAGAATAGTGAGGACTTTGAGGATGGTGCATGACTGGGCAGTGTTTTGTTCTGTTGCACATAGGGTTGCTATGAGTCAGAGGCAACTTCAACGCACTTAATAACAACAAGAAGAATATTTTATGGGCTAGCATATGATCCATCTGGGTGAATATTCCATTTATACTCAAAGAATATGTATTCTGCAGTTGCACACACTGTTTTGTAAATAGTGGTCAATAGCACTGTTCACATTCTCTATATATTTCTTCTAGCTGTTTTGTTAATTTCTGAAAGAGCGGTGTAGAAGTCTCCAACAACTGTTGTAAATTTGTTTATTTCTTCCTTCAATCCTGTCAGACTTTTAACCTCACATATTTTGAAACTGTGATTTGGCACATACTACGAATGAATGGTATCGGCATGCAAGTTCATTCAGTTGTTCCTCCTTACTGTTCTTGTTGACACCGAGGTGGCAGGACATGCTATTCTGGTGCTGTCTCTGTCCTCACAAACTCATCATTCACTCTCCTTTCCTTCTCTTACACACACACACCCACTCACTCACTTTCTCTCTCATAGATTCAAAGAGAAAATCAGCAACTGCATGACATACTTGCCAATTTTATAACTAAAACATTAGAACACAAACAGAACAAAACAAGTTTACTTTTCAAACTGACTAAGCAAGCTACATACACCAAACTAATTTTCTAATATACTTTTCATAAAAGTTTGAAAAATGAGGCCAACTAAATTTTATTTCCTTAACGAATATAAGTAATAATCAGATTTTCAACTGATATTTTGCAAACTCAAATTACCTGATCCAAACAATTCAGCAAATCACAAAGACAAGCCCACTGTAAGGCAGGAGTTGGGTAGAAAGAATGAAAACATGCAGTAAAAGTATTATGACACTCCTGAAGGACAGCTTCTAAGAGACTCAATGGTTGACTGAGGTATCCTTGAGGATCATTATCCAATTTCACCATGCAGTGATCAACTCCTTCTGATAAAATTTTTCTTAACAAAGTTCTGGTTTTTCCAATACACTCTGCTAATTTGCTGGTTTCTTCTACAACTGCTTTTCCTGTAGCTTTGAAGGAATAAAATAGATTGCTAATTAAATAAAATAAATATGTATGATAATGTTCAGTATAATTCAATACTTTCCTACGTTGCTAAGAATCACAAGAACTCAAAACCTAGAAATGAAACAATTTAGAAATTAGTATGGTCCAAAAATTAATTTGTTTTTAAAGAAAAAAAATTAATTTCAGCATTTAAGTCCAAATCAGTTGTTCAAAATATTTCTATTTGACAGAATTTGTTTTAAATAACATTAGAGTAATTAATTTTAATCTAAAATGACTCTGTTTTCAGAATGACATGTAATCTATTTTATTTTGTATAAGTAAACACCCAAGCATTATATCAAGTTGACTTTCTCCCCTTACTCTAGGAGGAGGTTAAAGACAATTGGGCATCTTAAACTCTTCGTTATCCCTATTTAAATCTTCTCAATGTCTCAAGTATTTTCTCTCTAAAGTCATTTAAAAAAATGCATCATACCTGATACTGGATAAATTTCACAGGTATAGACACGCAATAACCTCAGACAACAGGTACCCACAAAGCGCAGTCTCTCTAAATCTAGAAGTGTAGCTGTGAACTGGAATCCTTTTAAACCTCTAAGTTCTTCAACTCCTAAGACTAAGGTGGTCCAGCTCCAGTGAAGAATACTCAATAATGATTCAAAACATTCCTAATCCAGAATATGAAAAAAATAGATAAAAATTAGTTCAAATGATACCATGAATTGAATTGAATTAAATGGAAAATACTAACATTCAACTTTAGAATTTTATCTTATTTTTATGTGAGTTTTAGAAGCCCAAAATTATAGGTAATCTCATAGTTCATTCATTAAATCACCATGAACATTTTCTTTGAAGTTTGACAAAAAAGGGAAAGTTGTTAGGCATTTATTAAAACAATGTTCTTAAATACTGATATATCTAAAAATAATTTTTTTAAGTTTTGTCACTACCATATACTATCTGGTTTATTACATAAATAAGGAAAAAAAATTTAAATTATAAATATATCTTCACTTAAAAATTCAACTCTATATTGTCATTGTAGTATTATATAAATAAAAATACAAGTATTTAAATAACTTTAATAATTTTTGAATGAATAAAGTGTTTTAGTATTAAATATCAGTGACAATAGCAAATATCTTTTTATATGTCTACATATTAAAATTTATAATACAAACTATAGCCAATATAGTCAATTCTTGATAAATAAGTTAATAAAATATAACAATTAACTAGAAAATACTGAAAAGAAGAAACCAACAACACTGTATTTAAAATAAAGAATATAGGTTTGTGGTGGTGGATTTTCCTTTCAATACTAGTTATCTGCAAATTATATCATGTTAACATGATAACACATACTAGATGAACCTTCGAAAGCAAAATATCCTACCAAGTCCAAATCGTCTGGTGAGAGTAATGCTAATAATAAGGCTTTATAGTTTAAGTATTAAAGGAAATTATTGAGTCAATTCCCCATATAACGATTAAAAAATTACTAATGATCACCAAACCACTTAGACATAAATACAAAAGCATTACCAAGCACAGAAAAAAGAGATCCACTGAAAAAAAACATGATAGTTAGACATACTTATTTGGATCAAAATATTCCAAACTGATCTTAACACTCAGAAGGACACAAAGGTACCAAGGAGCCAAAGTTCTTGTAGTCGTATTCAAAGCACACTCTCTATAAATTGCCAAAGGTCTCTTGAAAGGTTAAATTGACAAGATATACAAAAATATTTCAAGTATAAATATCACATAAGCATAAAAGTAATCAAAGATATGCATGTATGGATGGCCCATTGCTATGGATTGAATTTTGTCCTCCCAAAATATTTAGCAGAATGTAATAATAAAAGCTGAGAAACAGTCTGGGCCTTCAGTAGGAACAGTGTGGAATAAATCAGAATATAGTCATTTATGGGAGTTCTGGTGGCATAGTGCTTAAGCATCTGACTGTTAACCAGAAGGCTGGTGGCTCAAACCCACCAGCCACTCCTCAGAAGGAAGGCGGGGCAATCTACTTCCGTAGCAATGCCACCTCGGAAACCCAAGGAGGGGTTGCTATGAATCAGATGCGACTCGATGGCAGTGAGTTAGTTAGTTACCTAGTTGTAAACTTTAGAAAAGACTGAGATAGAGTCAAATGTATTAAAATAGAAAGACGTCCATGGTGTATATCATAAAAGAAAATTATAAAAAAGGAAAATGCAACAATATAAGTATCATTACAAATAAACGAAAAGGTTATATAGCATTCTGTACATACACATTAAGTTTGTGTGTCCACATAAAATGGTCTGGAAGGATATATACCAAATGTAAAAAAGTAATAATATATAGTGATAAAAAGGGCATAGGGAAAGAACTTTAATACACTCTTAGTATAGTTTTATCCCTACTTTACACCATTCCCACCAAGACATGGATCAATTTTATAGGGAATAATGAAATAAATAATACTCTCTTTGTATAATTTACTAACATATAAGACTAACAGCTATGTTAATAAGTCACATTAATATCATGGCTTATGGTTTAAAAAGGCATTGTACTTCCAGAGGTGCCCTGGAAGACAGGGCTGGCAATGTTTCTGATAGGTCACAGCCTTGAAAACCCTATGCAACAGTTCTACTCTGCACACATAGGGTCAGAATCAACTCAATAGTAACTTATAATATCTAATTAGACATTCATAATGAGGCTATTATATAGTTTATTTAGATAACTTACATAGGAATTCTTAACTAATAAATGATGGAGCAAGAACTGAACTCAGACTTCCTGAGCACACATATCATGTTCTTTCAATTATATCATGTTAGCTTTCCATTCTACATTAACTCCCATAGCATACTATATCTTTAAATGTAAAATGGGGATAGTCCAAGAGTTCAAGGATATCCCTAGTCATATTTGCAACTTGTCTATTAAGTATTAAAGTAACACTTTAGGGGTCAGCACTACCCTTAACTTGTCCTTCATTTTTGAATTTCTTGAGCATAATGCATTTGTACATGACTTCCTAGCAAATTCACCAGTTAGTTTAGAAATAGCAAGGCCAAGTCAGCTGGGCATGTTAAAATCATAGTCCACGGTGAATATTATCTTTGGCCTAGTATATAAAAGCCAATATAAATTCAAACCTGAGTTCAAAAGCTATGTTGAGATAAACTCTTGGAAGAGTTGCAAAACACTGACCATCAAAATGAAACTGATCTTGAATACAAAAACTTAATTTTAAAAAATGGCTTACCACTGAGACAGTTCTTGCAAAAGATCTCTTTAAAATGTGTACAGGTTCACTGGTCTGCTGTTTGCCTTTTGAAGCACTGCCATCACTGGTGGGAAGCCTGAAGGTAGTAGATATATACCACAAATTCATATTGAAAAGTCCAATGATATTTGTTATTTTTACATAGTGAAATTACATTAAAATTTTTGTACTAAGTCAAATGCCACTATGGAGTTTGTCAAAAAACATTTTCCAATGTTAATCAAAACTTTTAGCATGTGAAGACTTCATTCTTTAAATAGTGTAGGCCCTTCTCCTTTACTAGAGACCACACATGAAACACTTTAAATGTAATTCAACCAGTGGTAACCAAGAGTCATCCACTGCAACTTGTTATGTCCATAAAGCTTTATTATGTAAACATTAATTATAATTGGATGCAAAATAAAAACAAAAATCCCTTCTTGGGAAAAGTGAGTGTTTACTGTTTGATTCCTGTTTTTATCAGTGTACCACCTACATTTATAAGTAATTACTGAAAAAAGAAGATACAGAAGGTGGAGAATCACTGTTTTAGGAATCACTGTTCCTTTGATTTTTACTTCTTGAAGTAAGAATGACAATACTTTAAAAATGAGGTAGTATGTCCATTTGGATTCTTTATTCTGAAATCACTGCAGTAACTTCTTAGACACACACAGAGACATATGCTTTTTATTATGAAGTAAAAAAAAATCTTAATATTAAACATGTAATTAATATTATCACATGAAAAAATTTTTATTTGATGTTTCAGTTAAATGTAGAAATTTATCAACAGTGAGGGATTTTTCAATCCATTCCATCAAAGGATGAGTAAGAAACAAGACTACAGCAAATCAATCAGGTCTACATCTTCCCAATTTCATTTCTTTGACATAAACAAATTTTATTACTTTATAACATTTTGAAATTGATCACAAAATCAACAGGCAGGTTAAAAAAATAAGTTATTAAAATATTGTTATTGACATAAAAGATAAACTGAGTCATAAGTCAGAATTTAAAGCTTGGTACAGAAAATGTTTAAAAATATATTAAATGTTAACTTAAATGTTCTTGATAATTTAACTACATTTCTCTCAGGATATTATAATTTGATGAATGCTTAAAATAATTTCTTTCCTATTAAATCATATTTTATAGTAATACTTCTTCATTATAACAAAAGAATAAATCATATTAACTATTAAGTGTGCCAGTACCTGTATAATAACTGAGGTATCTGACCAGCATTAACATCCGTACCATTATTTGACTTCTTTGAACTCTTAAACTGGAAAACAACCCTAAGAAGAAAAAATAACAATGACACACACAAAAAATAGAATTTATGATTCATTAAAGGAAATAAGGAATTTAACAACCAGTTTCTAATCTTACATTAATGAACAGAGAATCATTCTTTAAGGGGAAAATAAAAAAGCATCATTCTGATTTTAACGCTAGCTCTGCATTGTTTAAGCAAAAAAAAGTAGGAACTGAATCTAATTAGGAAATGATTCTCATGCAAGTAGCTGCTCACAGGACTCTAGGCCCCTTCCCAGACTCCCTAGCTCAGCTTTAACCAGAGTAGTAAACTCTAACAAATAGTTTCAACTTAAAAACAGTTTAAAATTCATTGAACTAGAGCTATTATAAGCAGCTAGCTTCAAAATGTCCTAATATTCCAAGGTTGAATCCATAGTATATGAAAATCATCCAGTTCAGGATCAAAGCAGTCATTTAAGTCTAGCACACAATCTTAGAGGAAGTTGAAAAGGATATATGCAATAATAAACTTAAATTTTTCTACAGCTCTTTACTTGAATACAGTCAACAATATGAGATACACCTCACAAATCAGTGTGTTCTATTTTCAGATAGTACTTTTATGAGTCAAACTAAACTGAAATTATATAACTTCTACCCATTTCAGAGAGTTTAAGTTCCACAGTAATAAAGAATAAACTAACTTTCTCTTACAAATGATAGGCCTTTCAAATCAGAGTGATAGAGTACATAGAACATTGGATTTAGAGTCAAGAGGCTCTAGGCTCACATTTGGTTCTGCCACATGGCAACCATATGACTCTAAGCAAATCATTTCACTTTTTTGTTTCTTTATTTCCCCTACTCCTCACTTTTCCCTGTTTCTCTGTAAAATGGAGCTAATAACTGCCTCATGAAGTTGTTATGGCACCAAATATGATAATAATACACATGAAAATATTTTAGAAATTGCAAAGTTTACTTGAAAGTTATTTTTAAACAGCAAAATTTCCCTACACATTATTAAAATCATACCATTTTATATCAGTGAAGTTCTACTATTTATAAACTGTATTCATTTGAATCATCAAATTTAATAATAAATTTTATTTTTATGGTTTCCAAACTCCTCCCTATCCTTGTAACCTTCCTCTGTATAATGTCTCATTTGGAAGTAAGCTTTTAAAGGATGTAGTACCCAGAAAGGAGCTCTGGTAGCATAGTACCTAAGGCACTTGACTGCTAATCAGAAGGCTGGTGGTTCAAACCCACCAACCACTCCTTGGAAGGAAGGTTGGGCAATCTACTTCCGTAGTGATACTGCCTCAGAAACCCAAGGAGGGATCATTATGAGTCAGGTCTGACTAGATGGCACATAACAACAACAATACACAGGAAAACATACAAATGCTATCTGAAAAAAGCAAAGAACAGTAGTCCTATTACTACATTTCCATGCAAATAATGTGTGCATTATATGGTTTTGTAAACTGCTTAACACCCTCAAGTGCTAGTTTCCTGTTTGCATTATATGCATGGGTGCATTATTTGGAAAAATATGGACTCCCTCTTATTCTATCTAAAGTTAATTTGGCATCCAAATTAGAATAAAAAGTTAATAAATAAATAGATAAAGTTAATTTGGCAAAAGAGTTCAGTGTTTTGTTTTTTTTTTTTGCAGTCATATTATGCTCTAATCTTATTAAGACTTCTATCCTACTGAAGAAAGCTCTGGTGGCATAGGGCCTAAGGCATCTGACTGCTAACCAGAAGGCCATCAGTTGAAGCCCACCAGCCACTCCTCGGAAGGAAGGTTAGGCAATCTACTTCTGTAGTGATAACGCCTCAGAAACCCAAGGAAGGGGTCACTGTGAGTTGGATCCGAGTTGATGGCAGTGAGTTTGGTTTGGTTTATCCTACTAAAAATACTCTTGAGTTTTCAAAACAATATTGCACCAATAAGAATGAGAGTTTGCTTAAGTAATTTTGAACACTTCACTTACCCATCATCTGTGGTAATAGATGCTTGTCCGTGAGATCCACAGTCACTGCTGGGTCCTGACACACGAGCCCAGGCTACGTACCACCATCCAGCTTGCAGGAGAACTGGTTCATCAAACATCATTGCATATTTTTCTCTGAAAGATAAATCAGTGAGTTACAGACAATGCCTATGCTTTTCCCAGCTACATATATTTATTTAAAGTAGTACTTATAAAGAAAACATGAAATTAACTGTATTACGAAAATCCTGTTAAATAGCATAAAACAGCCTAGGACACAAAACAAATAATAGTTACATATGTTATAGCAACACAATTATATTTCTTCCTCTTCTTCTTGAGTTCTAAAATTTATCAAAAAATAATAAAAATTTTTATATTAAAATAATACAAGTTTTCAAATTGCTATTAGCAAGTTAGCTGGAAAATGAAAATCTGAACTTTAATTTTAAAGTTCACTTTTCAACAAAAGTATTTTGAGAGGGAAGATAGGGTGATGGTTAAGAAAACAGCTCTGGAGTCAGAAAGCCTATGTTCAAAGGCTGGTTTTGTGACTCAGTAGCTGGATAATTCTGGGCAGGTTATAGCCTTTGTATTTCAATTTCTTCATTTATAAAATAGGAATAATATAATGTCTAGTTCACAGTATTGTTCTGAGAACTGAGTTAATTCAGTGTTGGAACTACCCTTCACATAGCAACTACACAAAAAAAGTCTGCTATTTTTATAATCAATATTATTATCCATTATATATGAGAAGCTATGCTAGATACTCTAGAGAACCAAAAATAAATTTGAGAGTTTAGGGGATCAAGATGTGTACTAATTTAGGAGAGAAGAGACACATATATACAAGTAAGAGTATTTGGTAAAAAATATAAGTGAGTCACAAAAATCCAAGTAATAGAATGGAAGGACTGTGAAAGATAAGGCACTTGAAAATTTTATTGAGTGTACTTTTGGTAGAGAGAAGAATAAAAGACATTTCAGAAAAAGCAGGGACCGGCATGAATTGCTGCATATAGCTTCTACAGGACAAGGTTGTGAAATGGCAAGGAGACCAGATTAGTTAAATTATTAAGACAGATGTAGAAGGGTAGTAGGCTGAAAGTCAGAAAAGATGTGACAGATTATGGAAGTCGCTTAATGCAAGCCTTAGGAGTGTGATCATGTATAAATGTATAAATGACAAACAAAAATTTAAATGATTCTCTAAAAAAGAAGCACACGTATTATATTTTTCCGTCATAACCTCATCTTCAAAAACAAAGGCTGAACAGCAATAATATCTTAAAGCTTTGTTAAAAATTAATTAAATTATCAGTTAATTTTCCTAAAATTTCCCTTAACCTTTATTGGAATAAAACATAGAAAGTAATCTGGTTAATGCTCAAGTGAAGAAATGGTCAAAAATTTCTTTAGGTTTATTATTTTGTTCTCAAATATATTTATCTGTTAAAAGCAAATTCAGTGCTTTACTACCATTCTTATTTTAGAAAATATAAATTTTTACTAGCAAAAAGTAAAAATGTATACCATTACAGAGTTATTGTTGGGAAGTATAATGTATCATTATTATTATAAAGCAGTTTATATATTTTTTTTCCTAATCATAATGTTCTCTGATTCAAATACTAACTTGTCATAATACAGTGTTGAGATAATTCTTAGGATTACAGACAGGACTAAAATCTATTACTCAATGAATCTTCATAAATAAATACAGTAATCTGGTACCCTCCCAAGAGATATCACTAATCTGTTTACCTCCCCAAGTGTGTTATAATCAATGGTATACTACTAGCAATGGTAAGTATGAATCATGGCCAGTGTAACCACTTTAAGGTATAGCCACAATGCTACAGATAACAGATAACTGTAGGCAGTATCACATCACATACAAGAACATTATCATACTAAAATGCATGAAAATAAAAAGTGTGCAAAATATATGCATATACCATACATATACTTTAATCTTTAATGGGGAAACCGTCAATTTATCTCGTGAATTAAAAATGCAAAGAGAATGTTATTAGCTTTAACTGTGTTATCACAGTTAAAAGCAATTCTTGTTATCTAAAACAGAACTGAACTTCTCAAGCACCTGAAATTAACAGCACAAGTTTTTAAAATTTCCTTTTAAAATTATGTTTATTTACTTATGATGGATTTTTAATTTTAAGTAGGTAGATTTTTCTAAATAATGAACAAATCCTTTACCTAGCAGCACAGTCATAAGCCAACACATCAGTCTCTGCCAGAAGGTCTCCATCAGTTTCATGATCTCCTCCATCAGGACCCAACTCAAACAGCTGGGGAAAGGAAAACAAACAGATTTTGCCCAATCATTCAGTTATAAAAATTTGCTGAGTAATATGTTTATAATGGCCCAGGAAGAGCATATACTATGCAAAGGCATTTGATTATGTGGATCATGACAAATTATGGATAACATTGAGGAGAATGGGAATTCCCGAGCACTTGATTGTACTCATGAGGAATCTGTACCTTGACCAGGAGGCTGTCGTTCAAACAGAACAAGGGGATACTACATGGT
>NW_006921668.1:4115528-4175291 GCF_000298275.1 Orycteropus afer afer
GGAGGGTCAACGAAAGAGGGGAGGCCTTCAACAAGATGGACTGACACGGTGGCTGCGATGATGGGTTCAAGTATAGCAGGGATTGTGGGGCTGGCGTGGGATCGGGCAGTGTTTCGTTCTGCTGTGCATGGGGTCACTATGAGTCGGAAACGACTCGACGGCACTTAACAACAACAACAACAACATGTTTATAATTTTGTGTGTGTCCAATATGTGCTTCACTATACACAATGTAAAAATCAGAGTTCCTGCTTTTCTAACATTATCAAGGGATATATACAAATATATAAATTAAGAAACATATATAATGTTTCACGGCCTGTATTAATCTCAACTGTCCTATTTTATACATTCATCTACTTATAACAAATGTTCAAAATATACAAAAAGTTCTGTACCTGGTATAAACAGCTGACGCACATTATCTAAGAGTTTCCAAATAAGGTAGAATCTAGAAGGACAAGATTTGTGGTTCAATTGCCTAGATGCCCTATCTCTCTGCCATCACTATATCTACTCTATTGCTGATATCAAATTTTATCAATTCAACTGCATTCACTCTTGTTGCCTGGAAAACTTCAAAAATCACGTTAGTCAGTCTTCTTAGCTCCATTTTCTCCTTGCTGTAATCAATATTCCACAAAGTAGAGGGTGTTCTTTTGGTAATTACTCTTACTACTCTTTTTAAAATGAGAATCTGATCAGAATCCCTTCTTAACTGAATATTCATCCATGATTTCTCATTTTTCTCTTCATAGCATGATTTTAAAATAATAATAATCAATTCCTTAATGATTTGCCTCTATCCTGGCTCAACCCCTTATTTTAAAAAACTTTGACGACATACTATGTGTCAGACATGGTTCTAGGAGCTGTGCATACAGGAATGATAAAAAAAGGGGGGGGGGCACCAGGAGTAAGTGTGTGGTAGGAGAGGGCATTTATAGTTTTAAAGAGGCTTACCAGGGAGTCAAGACCTGAAGCTGGTAAGGAAGGGAAACCAAAATCAAACTTACTGCCATCACGTCGATTCCGACTCATAGAGACGCCTCCTTGGGTTTTCAAGGTGATATCCTCTACGGAAGTAGATTGCCCAGTCCTCCTGCCAAGGACTGGCTGGTATGTTTAAACTGCCAGCCTTCTGGTTAGCCTCAGGCACTATGCTACCAGAACTTCCAAAGGGACTCACGCAGAAATGAAGACAGCTCTAGTTAGAACAAGTACAAAAGGTCCTAAGGCTTCACTGAGACTGGTAAGCTTGAGGAGCAATCAGCAGGCCAGTGTGCCAGGATTAGAGTGAAGCAACTAGTATAAAATGAGGTCAGAGAAGCAATGATGGTTACTCGTGGTAGGGTCTTCTAGGTCCTTATAATACCTTTCACTTTTATTGTAATACAGGAATACTACTGGAGGATTCCCAACAGAGGAGTGACATATTCTGGTATAAATTTTAACAGAACCATTCTAATTGCTCTGTTGAGAATACATGGAAAGGGGCAAGTACAAAGCAGAATACCTTTTAATAATATAATAATCCAGATGAGAATGGCTGTGGTTTGAACCAAAGGGATATCAGTAGCAGTTTTTAGAAGTGGTAAGATTCTTGATTGTTTGGAAATAGGAGTCAATAATATTTGCTGCTAAAGTGCAAGAAGGGTATGAAAGGGTGAAGTCAAGGATGACTCCAAGATTTTTGGCTTGAACAAGTAGAAAAATGAAGGTAACTACATTCTGAGTCATTTAACTGAACTGGGAAAGAATTTGGAGACAACAGGTTTAGAGATATCAACAGAAGCATAGTTATGAACATGCTACATCTGAAATGCCTATCAGATACCCAAATAGAGATGCAGAGTAGCCAACTGTACATATGACTCTGGAGGTCAGGGGAGAGCTCCACAAATTTGGGAGTCATCAGAGAAAGAAATATTTAAAGCCATGGGAGTGGATCATTGTGAGAGTGAGTATACTTTAAAGAGATGGCCAAGAACTGAGCTCTGAGCATTCCAATATTTAGATGTTAGACAGATGATGAGGGACCAGGAGAAAGGCGAAAAAAAAAAGAGAAGTTAGCGAGACAGGAGGAAAACAAAGTGTGATGTTTTGAGAGCCAAATGAAGAACGTTATCAACTGCATTAAATTCTGCTGACTGTTAAAAGAAGATGAGGCCATAGGATTAAGAACAGAGAAATTATCAGTGTCTCTGACAAGAGCAGTGTTAGTGGAATGGTTAGGGCAAAGGCCTGACTGGAGTAGGTAGAAGAGAGAATGGAGAGAGAAAGTATAGAAATTTCTTCAAAAAGAAGTGCTAATAGCTATGAAATAGAGGGGGAAATAAATTGCTGTTTCCCTGCCCAGAATATTCTCCCTGCCATTGGCTTCTTCTCATTCTTCAGGTCTCTGTTCAAATGTTCTTAGTCAGACAGCCTTTTCTGATCAAGCTATATAAAATATGCTGGCTCCCTCCATCAACTACTCTTTCATACATGACACTAAAATCTTTTGTCCATTTGGTTAAAATGCTAAATCTAACACCTGGAGAAAACCCTGGGGCACAAGTGGCATTTAAAAATATTTATAAAATGTGATATGAATGAATGTATGGATTTGAGCTCATTTATCTGTCTCTTTCACTAAGGATTAAGTTTTATAAAGGCGAGATGATCTTTGTTACCATATCCTTGGTGCTGAACATGGTGATTGACACCACAAATGATGGGTATTTCAGACATACTGAAAACAACATAACTATCTGAAAAAGCCATTAAATCATCTCTATCTTTTTCACATCTGTGTAAGGCTAGATTTCCTTCATATACCTCAGCCAAAACAGCATACAGATTAAAAGCAGAAGCAGATATTAAAAGCAGAGTTTGTTTTCTATTAAGTTAAGGAATTAGCAAAACACATAATGGTAAGATTCTTCTCATGAAATATTTGGATGTTATCTGTGTTAGAATATACTAGGTTTATTATTATTATCAAATTAATATTTTAAAAAATCTGTTTTCATTTCTAATAGGGTAAATATCAATAGATAAAAACCACAAAAACAAAAGTTCTTCAATAAATTTTTAGACTTGTAAAATATCTTAGATTAAAAGGTATGAGGCTATATATAGAGACCAAGTGGCTAGTCCAAGACAAACAGCTTTGCCTAGGGTAAGGATGGAAGAGCTTTTATCAGTGGAGGGTAGAGATGAAGGGGTATCTGTCAAGAATGACACTGAGGTTTCTGGCTTATGTAACAGGCACATGGTGAGTGGTACTGATCATGAGAAAGGGATCACTAGCAGAGAGTCAGGTACTGAGGAAGGAGCATGAATTCAATTTAGATATAATAACTGATGTGCTTTTAAAATATTTACAAGGAAATGATCGACAAAGAAGTCTAAGCTAGAGACATAACTTTGGGTAGTACAGTGGGTTGATGGTTATTGAAATTGTGGGATTACAAAAATGCCCAGGAGAAAATAAAGAGTGAATGAATAGAGTCTGGGGCCGGGCACAGGGGAACTCCAACATTCATTCGCCAGGCAGAAGAGAATGAACTAACAAAGGATATGGAAGAAACAACCAGAAGTATGGAAATAAAACAAAACAAAATCATTAAAGGGCTTACTACTGGGTGTGTGTGTTTTTAGGGTAGTGGTAAATAGCAAACTTTACAAATCCTGTTGGAAAACTTTAAATTTACTCAATGAATACAAAGTAGGAACATTTCCAGAGAATGGAGGGGTGACGTAGTAGTAATATTTAAGGCTTGAAAAAGAAAAATAGGGCCTATCTAAAAAAAGTAACATATATGGAAGTCCTATATAATTCTATACCATATTATTGAAGATAAGGTCCACTATGGTGTTCAACACTATTTTAAAACTCTCAGGGCCAGAGGTGGGGAAAAAATTCTCCTGATGAGAGTTGGCTTGACACTTAATCAAACCAAAACCAAATTCACTTCCACGGAGTTCATTCTCACTCACAGCAACCCCCTTTGGGTTTCCAAGGTGCCAAACCTTTATGGAAGTAGATTGCCCAGTCTTCCTTCCACCGAGCAGCTGGTGGGTTTGAACCACCAACCTTCTGGTTAGCAGTCAAATACCTTAGGCACTATGCCACAAAACTGATGCCAACTAGAACTACATAACTCATTGAGTTTGCTTCTCTGTTACAACTCTGAATCAAGACATTCTAAAATAACCATTTTTAAAAAAAATTTGTGGTAAATATGTAGCTAAGTATTCTCCATTTCAACCTTCTTCACAGGTATAATTTTAGTGACATTGTGTTCACCATGTTGTGCAACCACTGCCATTATCCGTTTCCAAATTTTCTATCATCCTTAACAGAAGCTCAGTGCCTCCTAAGCAATGAGTCCATTCCTTGATGAAACTGCATCAAAATGTGCCAGAGGGTAAAACCACTCTTTTTTTAATCAACATATATAAGCTACAAAAACCAAACCAAAACAAATTCACTGCTGTCGAGTTGACTCTGACTCATTGTGACCCTCTCTGGGTTTCTGAGGTGGTAAATCTTTACAGAATTAGATTGCCCAGTCGTTCTTCCACAGAATGGCTGGTGGGTTTGAACCACCAACCTGCTGGTTAGCAGTCAAATGCCTTAGGCACCACGCCAGCAGAGCTCCTTATATATAAGATACAGACATCCTTGATCATTATTCTGTCACTATACTTTATATGGTACAGAAACTTTCAATTTTATTAATTCCTATACTATCTGCATTTTTTTAGTGAATGTATTTCAATTTTAAATAGAAATTGGCAGATACTTTTCGAAGTTTGTTAGTGTTGGTTTGGCCTCAAAAGGGAGTATCCTCAAAAATCATCATTATAATTTCTGGATATTATTGAAGACTCAAGAAAATACTTCTTAATCAAATGGCAATAAACTGAGAATATTTTAATTTATACTGAAATGAAGATAAAATTTATACTACTCCCTTTTAAGAGCTAAGACGCTCTGGTAGTGTAGTGGGTAAGGCATTTGGCTGCTAATCCAAAGGTAGGTAGCTGGAACCCACCAGCCGATCAGTGGAAGAAAGATGGGACAGTCTGCTTCTGTAATTTACAGCCTTGGAAACTCACTGAGGGTCGCTATCAGTTGGAACTGACTTGATGGCAGTGAGGCTGGCTTTTTAAGAGCTAACTCAGATCATTTGAGATTCAAGCTATTACTGAATTTTCAAAAAATGAGCATATACTTTGCTTAGAATAATTGCTGGCCAAGATGAATAGGTGTGGAAAACTATGACTCTTGATTATTTTTAGCTTGCTGACTAGATGGAATCCAACCCCTATACACTCTCATTTCATTCCTAAGCCTCACTCTTGGGGTGATTATGTTGCCTGTTTATATAATATTTGGCATTAAAAATGCTAAAAACACTATAAGCTACATAAATATGTTCCTGCACCAAAATGATCATGCCTTCTGTCATTAAAATGGTACAAGAAAATGCTCACATAAAACGATACTACTGTTCCTAGGTCACAAAGCAGCTCAGCACAAGGTACTGAGACTAACCTTCAAAGTCTTTTAGTCATCACTGAGAAATCATTTTCCTTTCATTCCCTCCTTTCTGACTTGAGTTGATTTTTTCACCTGAGTTAATGATTTAGTAGTGTTGTATTATTAGATTTTAGCGATGTTTCCTGAAGCCCTTTTAAAAAGGAAGCCGCATACAAAATAATAAACTAAGTCAAAACCAACATCTTCAAATAAACAGGACAACAGTGTTAATGAACTGCTTACCTTAATTTTAGCAGTATACTCTCCTCTACCCCCAAACAGACCAAGACCACCAAGCAAAATATCAGTATCTGCACTAAAACGTATAGCTTCTACTGAGTGGGCAGAGTAACCCCAGCCTCCTCCATGACCTAAAAGATATAAATAATAATTTATGTTATAAAATATCCACATACACTTCAGTTGTAAAACAATATTACCTAAACGTAAGTGTACATACTTTCAAACCTGTTTACCACACTATAATCTTCTTTGGAATAAACTTTCATTACTGCTTGAGTCTCCTCTTCTGTGCTGGCAACACCCATTTTTAAATCCTGCATAGTTGCCAAGGTATCAAGACAACCTAAAACAACAAACAAACAAACAAAATTTGACTCCTTGAAATTAAAATTAACCATAGTACTGATACTATGGGACACTAGGGGAATACATTTAAATAAGGAAATCAACTTGAGTGTGAATAATAAAATTTATTCCAAGTTTTAAACAGTTTCATGGAAGAATACTTACTGATTAGAAAACTGATTAAAATTTTCCTCTTTCTGGGTAACTATATTTAAACATGCATATCTGCCAAGGTTTCCCACAAAACTCTCTCTCTGAAAAGTTGGAATCTCTTAGCCTTTGATTCTTTATAAGTTTCTTCATTTTATAAGACTCTATGAATGACTTTAATTTGATTCTTAAAGCAGTCTGAGGAAGACATATTAGCCAGAAATAACTTTAATTGATGCTAGTTTTAGATGTTTACATTGGTTACCAGATAAAATTTGTGAAAAAGGAAGAAAGGTATTTAAGATCTAGTAATTATACTTACAGGAGTTCTGGCAGCATAGTGCCTAAGGCACTACTTCACTGCTAGCTAGAAGGCTGGCGGTTCAAACCCACCAGCTACTCCTTGGAAGGAAGGGTGGGCAATCTACTTCCGTAGTGATACTGCCTTGGAAACCCAAGGAGAGGTTGCTACGAGTAGGGGCCGACTCGACGGCACATAACAACAACAACAACAATTATACTTACAATTTTGACCTTATAATTGCAAATCCTAGATAGGCACATAAATGAGTCTGTTAAAGATCATTTTAAAAATCAATATAGTAAATAGTTATATGGATTGGTATAACATTTTCAGCAATAACATATGGATTGAAAAAGTGCTGTATCTCAAATTAAGTAAATAGAAATGAAGATGATATGCTGTGGAAAACTGTTACATGTTGTTGTTGTTGTTATGTGCTATTGAGTCGGCCCCAACTCATAGCGACCCCTCCTTGGGTTTCCGAGGCAGTATCACTACAGAAGTAGGATTGCCCAACCTTCCTTCCGAGGAGTGGCTGGTGGGTTTCAACTGCCAGCCTTCTGGTTAGCAGTCAAGTGCCTTAGGCACTGTGCTACCAGAGCTCCTAAGAAGAGATAAAAGCCTGTAATAAAAAACCACTAATTGACAGGTGGATACACAGATAGACAGGCAAGAAGATCAGGTATGGACAGGTGAACAGGAATATACCCATGACCACACATAGGTTTGACAGATGATATTCCTGCATGTGTATTTGTATGTGCTATAAAAATGTCCATAAATATTACAGAGTTAATAGGGGACAAAGTTAGAATAAATTCTTAGCCATAACCAAGCACCTTGAAGGAGTGAGTCACTGGGCCTTTGGGCTGGGGACCATGGTCATGAGGGACATCAAGCTCAACTGGCACAACATAGTACAGAAATACATTGTTTTACATCCTATTTTGGTGAGTAGCGACTGAAATCTTAAAAAGTTTAAGAGCAGTCATCTGAGTTGCAACTGTTGGTCTCTTCCTTGTCCAGAACAACTAAGGAACAAATCAAGACAGGGAAACTAGTCCAAGAGACTAATGGACTACGGGCACCTCAGCCTACATGATGTTGAGGCCAGAAGAATTACATGAGGCTTGGCTACCCATGCCAACCACTTGGAAAAAGATCAGAATTAGAGATCCTAGACAGAGTGGGAAAAAAAACGTGGAACAAAATTCAAAAGCAAGCATATAAAAGAACAGGATTATTGGTCAGATACAGCCTGGTGAAATCTTTTAGACTATGGCCCTGGGTTACCCTTTGGGACTGGAAATGGACTCACTCCCATGGGTTAGCCCTCAGTCAACCACAGACAGGCCTACAAGCTAGAAAACTACACCACAGAGGTACACTCATTAGAACAGTCAATTGTAGGAGATTGGAAGGACAGAACTGGGACAGGAAAAAACTAGAGAGGCAGGAATGTATAGATAAGAAAGACACAGGGAAGGGGTAACCACAGGGAGAAGGTGGAGGACAGCTATTACACTGTAGGGATTGTAATCAGTGTGGTGAAACTAAATGTATAAGAACTGTTGAACGTAAAACGAATCTGCTTTGTAAAACTGAGGGAAATCTGGTGGCATAGTGCCTAAGGCATCTGACTGCTAACCAGAAGGCTAGTGGTTCAAACCCACCAGCCACTACTCAGAAAGAAAATTGGACAATCTACTTCCATAGAGATACCGCCTCAGAAACCCAAGGAGGAGTTGCTACAGGTCAGAAACGACTTGACGGCAGGGAGTTTGGTTCTTTTTTGAAAACTGCACTCAAATCAATTATATATGTATATGTGACATATATATATATATATATATATATATATATACACACACACACACACACACACATACTACATATGTGACATATATGTGACAAAAAAGTATTTTCTAAGAAATTAATATTTTATAGAATGTCTTATTGTAAAGTAATGTATATTAATTAAATAATTTCATATTTGAATATTGAACTTCAGCTCTAAAAGTGTATGTATTTGAGTTAACTAAAATGTTACTTTCAAAGATCTACCTACTAGGAAAATTATTCCAGGTTGCTTAGTATTTGGTCATACATGAAACTTTCATATTGTTAGTATAAGTCTGATGTCCTGCTATCTGTAGGATAAGTCCCTTAAAGACAGAGAGGGCTTCATTTATTTTGTACCTACCCACTGCCATCACGTTGGATCTTACTCATAACGACCCCTCCTTGGGTTGCCGAGGCAGTATCACTACGGACGTAAATTGCCCAACCTTCCTTCCGAGGAGTAGCTGGTGGGTTTGAACCACCAGCCTTCTGATTAGCAGTCAAATACCTTAAGCACTATGTCACCATTTTGTACTTAGCATACTGTTATTTTTAACAAAATGATAGACATACAAATCTATACACAGTACTCTAAAAGTAAAACAAAACAAAAAGGCTCTATACACATCAACAAAAATTGGCCAAACATCAGATAGCAACCCTACCTAGAATGTGCAAAGCTGCATGAGATCGGGTGGTGAGAGCCCTTGATCCTGTAGGTAAGGCAAGCTCAGGGCTTAGAATACTGCATCTGGACTCCATGTCTGCAGCAGAGGGGAGTCTGGCATCAGCAACCACGGCATTGTAACACCAAAGTTCTCTAGTGTTTGGTCGAAACCTTTCAAGAAAGAAAATAATTACCATACCTAAACAGTTTCATTTAAAAAAAAATTGAAACATAATTATGAGGTCATAATTTTCCATATCCAACTTAAAAATATAAATAAAAATTCATGTCATTACAAGTGAAGTAATTTGAACAGTTATATAGATCACAACATTTCATAACAAATATTAAAAAATCCACTGCCACTGAGTTGATTCTGACTTACAGTGACCCTACCGAGTAGTAGGAATGCCCCACAAGGTTTCCAAGGCTGTAAATCTTTACGGAAGCAGGTTGTCTCATCTTTCTCCCAGTGGAGTGGCTGGTGAGTTCGAACCTTTGACCTTTTGGTTAGCAGCCCAATGCTTTAATCCCAGAGTTATCAGAGCACTTCCACGTCTAATGCAGTAACTGTGTATTTTAAAACTCGACTCATACATGGAAAATATAAAACTCCTATACAGCAAAAACACTATAAAAATACTTTAAAGATAAGGGAGAAGTTAAAAGAAAATATGTGAAAAAAAATGATGATGTGAATCAAATTCTGAGAAATAGGAAACAAAATATGAGACAAAGCAACAATATCCATGATGTATAAGAACACTTAGAAATCAGTAAGATAGAGACTATCTTTACAATAGTAACAATGGGCAAAAGACATAAAATGCTTATTCTGAAAAGAAACACAAATAAACTTTATGTAGATGTTCAACATTACTAGTAAACAGTAAAGGAACAATTAAAAAAAGAAATAAAGCATCCACAATATACTCCTGCCACTACCCTATTTCTCTTCTTTCATAAGAAAATTCTCAAAAATCTGACTGTACTTCCTGACCTCCTTTATTCTGTGCATTCTATTTGGAAAAGCTGTGTGTATTAACTGCTGAATAGATACAAAAAAACAGTCACAAATATTTTAAAAAATAAGATATGAAGAATAGTAACACAATGTACACACTAGTAAAAAGAACATTACCATTAACTTTTCAGCCCACTGCATATTTCCCTCTCTCTCCCTGGACCAAATTCCTTTCTTTTCATTCTCACAGAGAATTATCCTGACTTTTAAGTTTATCATTCTCTTGTGTTTCTTTATGACTTTTCATATATTCATATCAAAGTGATATGTTACTTTTATATGATTACATATCAAAAATGGTTACATGATATGTTTCATGTTTTTGAAAAGTATAAAAATGGATAGATATACTGTTGTGGATAGACTTTATGTATTTTTCTGTGGCTTGCTATTTTCAAACAATAGTATATTCTTGCAATGTATTTCTGCTATGGCAAATAACTGAAAACTCATTCATTCACATTGGTGCAGAATACTCCCTCATGTGAATATATCACAAGTATTTGTCCATTCTATTATTGTTAGAAAAACCTGACCACCACCCAATTTCCCAACACAACAGTGCTGTTATAAATAACATGCATGTTGCCAAAGCCTATGTACAAAAGTATAAGGCCTAGACCTCTGGGGAAACTGCATATTCTTAATGTGGGTGAACTTCAGTATTATAAAAACTCTTTGCTGTGGAGTAAATTCCAACTTATAAACAACCCTGTAGGACAGAGCAGAATTGCCCCACAGGGTGTCCAAAGCTGTAACCTTTACAGAGGCAGACTGCCACATCCTTCTCCTGTTAGTAGCTGAGCACTAAACCACTACACCACCAGGACACTGCTCGGTATAACAAAGTAATGCCAAATTGTTTTCTAAATTGGTTGCACCAATTGCCCTGCTACCAGCAATGAATAGAGTTTTCACTAGTGGATAATCTATCTAACATTAAAACTCACCCCTGCAAGAATCATAAAGTTCAACAATACAGAAAACAAATGTTGGTGAGGATGTGGAAAGACTGGAACTCCCAAACACTGCTGGTGGGACTGTGAAATGATGCTTAAAAAGTTGGAAATAGAAATACCATTTGATCCAGCAATCCCACTACTAGGTATATATCCTAAAGAAGTGAGAGCCAGGATTTGAATAGATATATGCACACCCTCTGTGATATACTATTCACAGAGATGCAAAGAGATGGAAATAATCTAAGTGCCTATCACTGGAAAAATGAACAAACTATGGAGTATACACACAACAGAATACTATTAAAGAGTAATGAAGATACTGAGAAACACCTCATAATGTGGATGAATTTGGAAGACATTACACTGAGTGAAACAAGTCATTCACCAACAGACAAATGTTGTATGAGTCCACTATTACAAAAAGTCAAGGAAAGGTTTACATGCAGAAAGAAACATTCTTTGGTGGTTACCTGGGATGGGAGGGGAGGGGAGGAATATTTACTAACTAGGTAAGAGACATGTATTCATTTGGATAAAGGGAAAGGCAACATACAAAAAGTGGGTGACCAGTACAATATTACTAAGAGTTATACAAGAGTTACAGACCACAAAGGTAAATACTATTACATACATACCCCTGAATTATTAGTGATAAACATTAATCTATGAGTAGATACATAAGTAGATAGACAATATGATAAAATATGGGTAGGTCAACAAGATTAAAACCACGACCATACATATATAGAGAGAGGTTTGGCAGATGATATTACTATATATGTATCTGTTTGTGCTATAAAAATGTACAAGCATACAGTACAGTTAACAGGAGGCAAAGTTATGAAAATTCTTAGACAAAACCAAACACCTTGAGGGTGTGGGTCACTGGGCCTGAGGGCTCAGGACCACAGTTGTGGGGAACATCAAAGTCAATTGGCATAGCATAGTCCACAAAGACATTGCTCTATATCCTACTTTGGTGAATAGCAACTGGGGTCTTACAAGTTTGTGAGCGACCATCTAAGGTGCAACTATGGTCTCTCCTCATCCAAATCAAAGAAAAGTGAAGAAAATCAGGGACACGTGGAAACAATTAGCCCAAGGGACTAGTGGACCACACGGACCTCAGCCTCCACAACCCTGAGACAAGAAGAACTAGACAGTGTCTGGCTACTACTGCTAACCACTCTGAAAGGGATCACAATAGGAGATCCTGAATAGAGTGGGAGAAAAATGCAGAACAAAACTCAAAATAATGAAAAAAAGACCAGGCTTACTGGTTGGATAGCGATCGGAGGAACCATCAAGACAATGGCTCTTAGTTACCCTTCAAATCCAGAACTGAACTCATCCTGTGGCTCAACTTGCAACCAAATAACAGACAAGCCTATGAGTTGAATAATAATACCAGGAAGGCGAGCAATCCCTACAACCATCAATGGTAAGAGATCAAAAGGGCAGGATTTGACCACGGATAAAGTTAAGAAGGAAAGAATAGATAGGAAAGAAGGACAAAGGGAAATGGTAACGACATGGAGGGAGTGGGAAGAGGGCTGTTAAATTGTGGGGATTTCAATCGAATGCCACAAAAAAAATGTGTATGAACTGTTCAATGGAAAACCAATTTACTGTAAACTTTTACCCAAATCACAATAAAAAGTTAATAAATAAATAAACCTATGGGACAAAATGAATGGTACTCTTTTCTAAAGGTGATTTATACGTACCTTCTGTTGGAGGCAAAGCGGTATTATCTATGTGGCTCCACTTTAGCACCATTTCAGGGAAAGAGGTGTAATCTGAGAGTTTCAGGATCAGTTTCCATCTCCTTCATCTTGCAGATGGCACAAAGCTTATTTTCCAAATTGCAGTTCTGATATCAGCACTTGCTCTCAGCATAACCCTGTGCTTCATATGTACTTACTCCTTACTGCTCAAGGGTCACCTCATGGAGGTATGGGTTTTATTTTTATGCTGGTTTTCTTTTCTTGACTTTGTGGGCCAAGGGCATTAAAATAGTGATTTTATTTACTTCTTGAGCACCAAAAAATATACAAAATATTTTAAAAAGTAAAAAAAATTATAGCATAGGGTCCTTCTAAGTATCTGGTTCACATACTGACAGAAGTGAAAATTACCATTTACTTATCAAAGCACACCAATCTAGTTTGCACATCTCACATTTCAAAGAAATTATTATTGTGATGGTTGCAAATGACTTCCAAAAAGCCAAATCACATGAAACTTTTTGTTATCAACTTAGTTTAATTTTGCATAGTATTCCATTGTGTGAACGTATCGTAGTTTGGTTATCCATTTATCTGTTGATGGGTACTTAGGCTGCTTCCATCTCTTTGCTCTAGTAAATTGTGCTGCCAGATGAGCATGGGTGTGCATATGTGTATCTGCGTCCTGGATCTCACTTGTTTAGGATATATTCCTAGTAATGGAATTTCTGGATCAAATAGTATTTCTATTTTCAATTTTTTAAGAAAATGCCATACCATTTTCCATAGTGGCTGTACTATTTTACAGTCCCATCAGTAATGCATGAGAATTCCAATCTCTCCACACCCTCACCAACATTTGTTATTTTTTGTCTTGCTGAACTTTGCTATTATTTCTGGGGCGAGATGATATCTCACTGTTGTTTTAATTTGCATCTCTCTAATTCAGCACCATAGTTTTATATACCACTTATGAACTAAAAACTCCCAAATTTATATCCCCCATTCAGACCATTCCTTTGAGCCTGAGTCATTTATTTAATTGCCTAGTTAACATCTTCATTTGGAGCTCAAATTTAACATGTCAAAAACAGAAGTCCTTTCTTTCTGCCTTTCCTACCTTAGTTAATGCCATCAATGTCTACTCCAAACAATTTGGGAGTTATTCTTTATCACTCCTTTTCTTAACCGCCCCCTAACCCTTTTCCTGTTGGTTCTAAGATATATACTGCCAATTGCTTCTGTCAATCTCCCCCATTGTTGCTGTTGTTGTTTTTATGTGCCATCGAGTCGGACCAACTCATAGTGACCCCTCCTTGGGTTTCCGAGGCAGTATCCTATGGAAGTAGATTGCCCCATCTTCCTTCCGAGGAGTGGCTGGTGGATTTGAACCGCTAGCCTTCTGGTTAGCAGTCAAGTGCCTTAGGCACTATGCTACCAGAGCTTCCCCATTAGAACTCTATAATCAAGCTCTATAATCCCTCTGTTGTATTACTAATGTAACCTGCTACTTCTACTCTTAAAGGGCAGGCTCTTTTATCTTATTTATTCTGTATTTGTCTTTGGCATATCTTCTACATATTTATTAATTAGATATTTGTGGAAATAGAATAAACTGTATACAGACATGATTGGTATCAGATTAAACATAATTAACAGAATTCTTGAAAGTAAAATTAATGATTATGATGATAGCAGTAAACACTTCTATAGCTTACACTACCTACAAGGCAGGTACTATTATTATTCCCATGTTATAAATGAGACAACTGAGGCAAAAGAGAGCTGAAGTAAATTCTTGAAGATAATACACAGAGTAAATTATGGAGCTGGGATAAACTTAAGCAGCCTGGCTCAAAACACACATTCTTAACCCATGGCTTCAAACTGGTTCTTCCTGGTTCAGCAATGACCGATAAAGTAAAACCAGAACAGATCTGAATTTGTAAAATGTGGGTGTACTGGACTGATAACTAGAACAGGAAAAACTATGAGTCAATGCCCTTCTAGGAACTTGATCTCATTTTTAGAAAACATGGGCAGTATATGTGTTGTATAGTAATCAAATCTCAGAGACAGAAACAATAGTGCCCGGCTCAAAAATGGTGGTGACCACACCACTTCAAATGAGTATTGCTCTGTACAATCCTGGCAATAATCCCATCTCCCAAATCGTGCTCCTGAAAGGGCTTACTATGTCTCTTCTGAGCCTCCCATTTCAAGGCTTCAACCAGTTATATTTCCCATTCTAGTTATCATGTCAGAATACCAACATTTTACAAATTTGGGTCTGCTCTAATTTCACTGCACTGGCCATGACTGAACCCATCTGAACCCGTCTTAAACATTGTACTATACTGTAAAGAAGGAGCCCCGATGATGCAGTGGTTAATGTGCTCAGCTGCTAATCAAAAGGTCAGCTGTTCAAACCTACCAGTCACTCTGTTGAAGAAAGATGTGGCAGTCTGATTTCATAAAGATTTACAGCCTTCGAAACCCTATGAGGCAGTTCTATTCTGTCCTACGAGGTTGCTGAGTCAGAATCAACTTGATGACAATGAATTTTTTTTTTTTTTTTTAAATGCTATAAAAGAGCCTGTGAATCACTATGGTAAAAGTGCATCTGTTACTTGAACAGGAGAGTTCTCATGTGTGAGAAGTGCCTTTACATGAATTTTATATTACTGAAAAAGTGTAACTTGATCAAAACTTAATTACAACTCTATTTTATAAGCAGAGAAGCTTACCTCCAAATTACATCATACACAGGATCAAGACATACACCAAATCCTTGCAGATCCTCTTGCTCAGAATCATTAAAAGTTTTACAGCTCCCATCCACTTTATTTATCAGAAGACATTTAAATGGAGGAGGTTCTGATATAGAAGCAGGTACCAAGCCTTGGGAAAAATATTTATATATTTTTTAAAATATGTATTACCATTTTACATTCACACAAACTCTATAAAGTAAGTGTTATTATTGCCTCCATTCCACAGATGATGAAACTGACACTTAAACAGATTGTTATTGTTGTGTACCATCAAGCCAATTCCAACTCCATATTGACCCATAGGACAGAGCAGAACTGCCCCATGGAGTTTTCTAGGCTGTAATATTTATGCAAGCAGATTACCAAGTCTTTTCTCCCAAGGAGCCACCAGTGGGTTTGAACCACTGACCTTCTGTTTAGCAGCCAAACACTTAACCATTGTGACATAAAAAGACCGTAAGTGGTGAAATTTAGGAGTAAAACTTCAGGCTGTCTGATCCAAAACACATGCTCCTAATCTCTACACTACTCTATTCTAAAATATAATTATTCATGGTATCATGAGCACAAGTATAAATTGAAACCTTAGTCTTAATGAAACATCAAAGTTATACAACCTTTCATAAAAATTAATTTCTAACATTTATTTAACAAGAAAAAGCACACAAAAAAACACACATAAAAACCTCTCACTCCAACGTAGATTTTATTCTGCTAAACTTTAGTGATACTGCCTCAGAAACCCAAGGAGGGGTCGCTATGAGTCGGGGCCGACTCGACGGCAAATAACAAAAACAACAACAACAAACTTTAGCTAGTATTTCCACCAGCTTCTAGTTTATAAATACTCTAGTTTCTAGATCTCCTAATTCTTCCATTCTTCCAATAGACCAATACACATAAACACATCTAGAGGCATCTTTTAAATTTCTTAAAACAGAAAGAAAACAAAGAAAGTCACAAGACTCTATTTCATTGTAAGGAATGATAAAACCATTCACTTTCAAATCCAGACAATGAAGGTATTTTTTTTGATGGGGGGGGGGTTGTGTGTTTGGTTTTGGCATTACCTATTATGTGTTTGCTGGCAAAAATTTCTGATGTAGCAAGCACATGAGAATTAATAAGTGCTTCATCAATTCTTAAGAAAGTCTGGTCCCCACTTGCACCTATCCAGGTAGCTTTCCGTCCATATTTTGATCCAATGTTCGGCATGGGAGCAGGCTTTGCATTCCAATATGGCACATCCAAAATTGGTCTGCCCAGTTGTCCTTTCTAAAAGAGTAAATAAATCATATTAACAATATTACTGGATAGACCACCTACAACTTTTATAAAGTTAAGGAAAGAGTAGACAAAAGCAAGCTCTAAGACATTATTCTTCATCAATTGTTAGCTGTTTTTTTAATAAATGAAATACATAAGAAAGTTGGATCAAACATTTATAGAGTAATAAAATAATTCATATTGCTTCTGGGAACTGTCTGTTAAATAAACCAACAAGTACATTATTAAAAAAATAGTAATGAAGTTGAATTATTTTTCCATCCCAGTAATCTTCCTCAAATACTGTGACTATGTTCTCCTATAGCCAAAGGAGGCTATCACCTCAAAATAAAGAAAACAAAAATCCTCACAACTGGACCAAAAAGCAGCTTCACAATAAATGGCGAAAAGATTGAAGTTGTCAAAAACTTCACATTGGTTGGTTCTACAATCAACACCAATGGAAGCAGAAGTCAGGATATCAGACAATGTATAGCACTGGGCAAGTCGGCTGCAACAGACCTCTTTCAAGTGTTGAGGAGCAAAGATGTCTCCTTGAGGACTAGGATGCGCCTGACACAAGTCATGATATTTTCAATCGCCTCATATGCATGTGAGAGATGGACAATGAATAAGGAAGACTGAAGAAGAATTGATGCTTTTTGAGTTGTGGTGCTGGCAAAGACTGTTGAAGGTACCACGGACTGCTAAAAGAACTAAACAAACCTGTCCTGGAAGAAGTGCAGCTGGAATGCTCCTTGGAAGCAAGAAGGGCCAGACTTCATCTCACCTACTTTGGTCATGTTGTAAGAAACCATTCCCTGGAGAAATATATCATGCTTGGTAAAGTAGAAGGTCAATGAAAGAGGGGAAGGTCTTCAACAAGATGGATTGACACAGTGGCTACAATGATGGGCTCAGGTATAGCCGGGATTGTGGGGCTGGCACAGGACCGGGCAGTGGTTCATTGCTGTACACAGGGTCACTGTAAGTCAGAGACAACTCGATGGTGACTGACAAGAACAAGAACCCTGCCACTGAGTTGGATCTGACTTGTAGTGACTCCTCCTTGGGTTTCTGAGGTGGTATCATTACGAAAGCAGATTGCCCAATCTTCCTTCCATAAATACACAATATGTTAAACAATCTCTTTATTTTAAAAACCACTTGACATTGTAAGTTAATAGTACAAAATGATAATCAACTCATTATTGAAAGTATTTGGGTAAAAGACTAAAGATAGTTAATACTAGAACTGTAAATACAATTTGCAAATTACAAAGCATAATGATGTGTAAGTTATTTCATTCATATTTTAAGATACACAGCAGAATCAGTATTATGTATAAAGGCTTAAGTAAACAGGTACCTGGTTAGGTAAAAATTTAAGTTAAGGAGCAACAGGATGTCTCTGGCTACTAAACTAGTAGCAGAAAAAGAATAAACTAACTTTTATATTGGATCAGTACATATTCACCTGACTCTGGCTCTGGAATGCTCTCTCTCTCAATAGCATTCCACTTTCAGAAACTCTCTGAAAATGCTGCACTGGAGCACCTGGGGTTATTTACAAGTGTTTCAGCAATGGGGATATGCAACCATAGCAAAGAACCTGAGAAACACGGAGCCATGTGCGCTGCCGATCGCCTAGTCAAGCTCTGAACTAAGTATCAGCAAGAAACTACCACAGCAAGAAATCAGAGCCCCAAACTGCAGTACTGACTGGGCTGAAACGGAGGGAAAAGTGGCAAGTAGGTAGAGTAGCAGTCAATAGATTCAATGCTTATTTTCAATATCTATCCCTATCTCTTGGGGGCTCTGGTGGCGTAGTGCCTAAGGCATCTGACTACTAACCAGAAGGCTGGAGGTTCAAAGCCACCAGCCACTCCTTGGAAGGAAGAATGGACAATCTACTTCCATAGAGATACTTCCTCAGAAACCCAAGGAAACAAACAAATAATAACAACAACAACAACAAAAACAACATAAAAGTGTAAACACTGCGCAAAGCATGTCATATTCAAGGATTTAGTATAAAGAGTCAAAGAAATTAATTACACTTTTCACTGACTATTGAAATAAGTATCTACTCCTTTACTATCAGCCAACTAATATGAAGAAAAGTACAAAATTATGACAGATGCTGAACAGCCCTACAGGGATTTAGAATGTGGTAATACATTAAACCATATTTAAATTCACAAATGTGAACTAGGGTGACTTCAAGGATTGGAGGACAATGATAGTTATCTGATTTCAAATGCTGCCACTCACACCGCTCCCAAAAACATAAAATCAATACGGAGAAAAATTAAACCACACATGACTCATGGCTCCAGCAGCATTAGGAGACAGAGGATACCATCATCTTCAAATTATCTGTAACCAGATGAAGAAACCAAATTCTAACAAGAGATCTCTCCACCTGCTTGTCATTGCAGCCTGTGGTGTAAATGGTATGAAAGGAAAGGTTTAAGAAAACTAAGAAGGAGAACAGAGGCGTATAGAGGACTTTGAAAAAGCATAGACAAAATCATCCTTTCAAAAATAAAAGTCTAGGTAAGATTCCAAATGGAGTCTTGCCAGTGAGCAGCACACTTTTTCCCTGTGGCATCTAAGGACTTGGAAAACTAGGCGTAACAGTTTGAATTACGAACTTTGGTGCTCTGAACAGCTCACTGAATCAGAGTGCACCAAACACAGAAGAGCAGAATTAGAGGAAAGGCACAGGGAGATTATATAGGAAAGACCTACTGGCGGAGGACAGACGGGCACCCAAGAGAGGCCGTTGGAAACTTCCCTGGAGCAGTCACTGTCTGCTGGGCAAGGGCAGCCACCTGAGATCCCTGAACCAAGAAGGAAGACACCTTATAGCAGCATACCAGCGATCACTCCAATATTCCACCGGGCAGCAGCAGAGATCTGCCTCCAGCAGCTAATTTTGTCAGGCGGAGTGCATCTGGGTGCAGGCGGGCACAGGAACCACTGCTGAGATTCAGGCAGAGAACCCACTGTTGCGTATGAAGACTAGCTCCCTCCCCTCCAGTGGGTCACAGAGTGGGCTTGGGTCAGACTGGGAGACATCATACTTTTCTTTGCCACGGATATCAGGACTGCAGGTCACTAGCAGGTACTCCCCCGATTCCAATATAGCTGAAATTGTGTGCATCTTTGGTGCCGCAGGTGGGCGGTATCACAGACAAACTCCAGAGCCAGCCATTAGTGGTCTGGCGGGATTGCATCAGCACCACGGGCAGATGGGGCAGGGAGAGCAAAGAAAACCAGCTGAGTGTGGTCCTGGGAATTTTGCCTTGGAGCTGTTCTTTGGTGCTGTGGGGCCACGGAGGCGGGGTCTTTGAGTATGCTGAAATTGGTGGAAAGTTGTGACGCCCTAACAATAGTAATCTTTCCTGAGGTAGAGCCATGGTCTTGCAAATAAATACGTCATCAATAATAGCCTGCTTAAAGCCCTAGAAACCGACCCTAGCAACACCAAGCTTTCCTTCTTCTGCTCCCACCTTCTCTGCCAATAACTTCACTCATTCAATAGAAGAAACCATACTCAGCCATTTACCATAAAGCCTCCCGCTTCGAACTCTAAACCTTCTTTAGGACAAACAGAAACACATATCCACACTACGCCCAGTGATTCCACCATCACAAAGAAAACAGCATAGTGACCCAACACACCTGAATCAATAATAAAATAAAACATACCAGTTCACCTTTTCAAAATATTAAACCATAAAATCAAAATATTAAACAAAACAAATCAACACATAACCAGCAGCTAGAGACAACCTAAAGAGACAGCACTCTACCAGATTCCAGGAGCTTAAGAAGAGGTTTTGCTTTCCAGTAACCCCAAGAACTCTCCAGACCTTCACTGCATGACTGAAAAGGTCTTAGTTTACACCTTTTCAATTTTTTTTTTTCCTCTAGCGGTTAACCCAGTTCCTTGTTGGTTTTTCTTTTGTTTTGCTTTGTTTGTTTGTTTTCTTTCTTCATTATTCTCCTTCTCTACCTTTTTTCTCTTAGTGACCTATCCCCAGATATTGCAGGTTTACCTGCTTTCATCTTCTTTTCTCCCTTTTTTCTTTTTTTTGTGTTACTGTTCCTGTGTGATTTCAGGGTGTATTTTCTGTCTATGTGCTTTTAGCATTTTCCATGGTTATTCAATTGTAATTTTTGCCTAACTGAGTGGGAGACAGCAACAGTCCCCATAAGATACAAGTACACCCACACCTCCTACAACTTCACTAACTGAGCAAGAGCCAGCACCTCCTTCTCCACCAATGGGCCAATAATAAAAAACCGCCAAGAAGAGCCTGAATCACCCTTGGCTGCTCTTCACAAACAATTAACAGAGATTTTAATACAATACCATGATGCCTCGGAGACAACAGACCATCACAGTCCACACAAAGCAGCAGGATAACGTGGCAGAAACAAGGGAACAGGACACAGACCCAGAACACACCCCTGAGGAAGAAGCAGCACTGGAACTCTCTGATAAGGAATTCAAAAGAATTATCTTTAGGTATCTTCAAAGGATTGAGAGACAGACAAAAGAAAACACAGAAAAAACCTTACAAGAATTTTGGAAGAAAATACAAGAACAAAATGACAAAATAAATGAAAAATTAGAAATGATTCTAAATCTACAGATACAAATCCAGAAGATTAATACTAAATTGTCAGAAATAGATAACAGATTGGAAGGGCAAAGGGGTAGAATTGATACAATGGAGAAAAGAATTAATGAGATTGAAGACAAATACCTGAATACTTCTTTGGAAAGGGATCAGTCAGGAAAAAAAATCAAAACAAAATGAAGAAAGCCTAAGGTTCATGTGGGATACCATCAAAAGGAATAATCTACATGTCATTGGAATTCCAGAACAGGAAAAGAAAAATAAAACCACTGAGAAAATCGTCCAAGATTTGCTGGAGGACTTCCCCTATATGATGAAAGAGAACATATCCATTCAGGAAGTCCAACGAACCCCAAACAGGATAGACCCCAAAAGAAAATCACTGAGACATATCAGCATCAAACGCACCAAAACCAAGGACAAAGACAGAATCCTGAGAACAGCATGGGAAAAGCAAAAAGTTACATACAAAGGTCAGTCAGTAAAAATAAGCTCTGATTTCTCAGCAGAAACCATGCAAGCGAGAAGACAACGGGATGGTATATATGAAACTCTGAAAGAGAAAAATTTTCAACCAAGAATTATATACCCGGCAAAACTGTCCCTCAAATATGATGGTGAAATTAGGAGATTTCCAGATAAGCACAAACTAAGGGAATTTGTTAAAACCAGACCAACCTTACAAGAGACGCTAAAGGGAGTACTTTGAACAGAGAACCAAAAATAACAAATAACAACTGACCATTAATAACACAAGATGACATAACCCAGAAACCACAGCTATGGACATATCCAAAGTAAAATAAGCTTACAAGACTGTAAACAGGGAACCAGAGACATCAATTGGCAAGTAAGGACAACTACAAACAAAAAGAGGGAAAAGACTGTGTAGCTACAGAACTTCTAAACAGTGAGGAAGTTAAGAGAGTTGCAAGACAGAATGGACTGTTCTAAACTCAGGGATAAAATTATAAATCATAGGGTAACCTCAAAGAAAAATGATAAACCTTCATATCACAATAAAAAAGAAGACAAGCACAAATACTCAGCAAATACTAAAACAACAGCAACAAAGGAAATGATAACACGATTCATAAACATAATGAACTCAGCACAGAAAATAATATGGAACAAAGAAACCAGGGACACCATTCAAAAACACATGCCAAAATGACAGCATCCAAATCATACTTGTCAATAATTATACGGAATGTTAATCGATTAAATGCACCACCCAAGAGATGGAGAGTTGTAGATTGAAAACAAAACCTATCAATATGCTGCCTATAAGAGACACACCTTAGAGATAAAGACAAAAATACACAAAAAGAAAAGTCTAACCCTAAACAATAAAATAATAAACACTAGTCAGGACTTGGGGGAGTTCTGGTAGCGCAGTGCCTAAGGCACTTGACTGCTAACCAGAAGGCTGACGGTTCAAACCCACCAGCCACTCCTCAGAAGGAAGTTGGGGCAATTTACTTCCATAGTGATACTACCTTGGAAACCCAAGGAGGGGTCACTATGAGTCAAGTTTGACTCGACAGCACATAACAACATCAACAACAATAGTCAGGACTTGTAAGTTCACAGCACCAACTAAAGCAAAGGGACTTGGAAGTAAGCAGGATCATTTCTACCCATCAGATTGGCATTAACAAAAAGTAGGACAACACTTTGTACTGACAAGGCTGTGGAGACAAGAGCACTTTCACATATTAATGGTATGGATGTAAAATAAAGAGAAATTGGCAATATCTTAGAAACATGATACAAATTTAACCTTTGATGCAGCAATTTCACTTTTAGGAATTTATCTCAAAAATAAACCTCTAACAATATTCATTGCTATAACTGAAATATACTGGAAAGAACTTAAATGTCCAAGCATAGGGTACTGACTGAATAAATTTCTGTGTCTACACAATGGAGTACTATGCAGATGTAAAAAAGAATAAAGAGTATCTCTGAATTTATATAGAGTTCTAGGAAGTACCTTAAAGTCAAAAGATCAAAGTGCAAAAGAACATATATAGTATGTATGCCACCTTTTGGAAAATGACAATGCTGAAATAATTATATATTTATGTGTGTGTGCATACACATACATTGATACTGTTGTGTGATGTTGAGCTGACATTGACTCATGTTGTTGTTTTTGGGTGCCATCAAGTCGTTTCCGACTCATAGCGACCCCATGAACAGCAGAAAGAAACACCGCCCGATTCCGCGCCAGCTCCATAATCCTTGCTATACCTGAGCCCATCGTCATAGCCACTCATAGTAACCCTATATGACTGAATAGACATGCTCCATACAATTTCCTAGGCTGTAATATTTGTAAGAACAGATCACCAGATCTTTTCACCTGCAGAGTAGCAAGTCGGTTCAAACTACCAACATATCTGTTAGCTGCTAAGCACTTAAATATTGTGCCACTAGGGCTTTTTTTTACATACATGTATATATACGTGTCTGTGGTATAAGTATATAGGGAGGCCAGGTGGCACAGTGTTTTTATGAACCTCTCTATTCCTCTATCTGTCCTTCTCCATCCATCCCTCTCCATCCACCCATCCAACTATCTATCTATCTATCATCTCTTTATAAGAAGAGACATATGATGGATAAACTGGAAAACAATCAAGTTTGTTATCTACTAACATGAGGTAAATAGGAGATGAAGAAGTAAGGATACCAGGGATATGGTATCTGAGTATAACATTTCTGTATAACTTAGCTGTTGGAAAGTTAACATTTCTACAAGTACAAAAAATAAAATCCAGTCAAAGGACACAGAACAGGGACTGGGAGCCTTAAACTAAAAGCAAATTTAAACAATTAAGCCCAAATCTATTCCAAAGAAATAACATAATTCTACTGAAAGGAAGTGAGAATAAAGAATTAATCCAAGTAATTGATGAACATATTATTTTTCTGTATACCTTTGGTCTTAGAGAAGGCACAGATAGGATAAAGGATGGGAGCAAGAATGACAATCAAATCCTGAATTGTTTTTAGTAAGTTTTTGTAATGGTATGGGTAAAGCAAGGGAGCCCTGCTAGCACAATGATTAAGCACTTGGCTGCCAACTGAAAAGTTGGCAGTTCAGACCCATCAGCAGCTCTTCAAGGGAAAAGACCTGGTGATCTGTTCCTGTAAGTCACAGCCTATACGGTTTCCTATGTTGTTGTTGTTATGTGCCATCGTGTCAGACCCAACTCATAGTGACCCCTCCTTAGGTTTCTGATGCAGTATCACTACGGAAGTAGACTGCCCCATCTTCCTTCCGAGGAGTGGCTGGTGGGTTTGAACTGCCAGCCTTCTGGTTAGCAGTCAACTGCCTTAGGCATTTTCTATAGGGTAGTTCTAGTCTGTCACATGGGGTCACTATGAATTGGAATTGACTCAATGGCACAGAACAACATAGGTAAAGCCCTTCTATTTTAGGATTGACTGAATGAGAAATAAATATATCAATCGTCTTGGAAGCCAGAATTCTCACTGTGTCCCTGTGGGAGTAGAACGTAGTTGGAAATATCAGTGTGGACTTATATATCTAAAATACATATATGTACACATATATACACACATATGTGTACTGGAGAAGCAAAGATACCTGGTAGCAATAAACATACCTAGTATCCACCTGGTGTTTAATACTACATCCCACTAAAAAGAGCTAGAGTTCTTGGAGAAATGCAGATTCTAGAACTGAGAGAGGACATGTACAAGATGAGCCTAGAACACCTTGTTATGCCAGGAAGAATGGAAGTTCTAAAAACACACAAAAAAAATAAAAAATGAAGGGGCATGTCACAAGAACAAAAGCATCAGCTTGAAGGGTTCTTACTGGCCAAATCTGGGACAATCTAAGCACCCAAGTAACTAAGGGCGAAAACGGAAAAAACATAAATACATTGTTCATACCAATAATAAGCAGACTGGTAGACAAACAGGAAAGGAGGGCTCTTGCTTATAGTAGAACGCTAAGTGTTGACTGGTAAATGTAGTGGGGTGTTGGAGCTGGAAAAATCATCATTTTGAAATAATCATTGTAATGACTTGTGCAGAAAATGCCAAATAAAAATACTGAGTCAATTAACAAAATACAAACCATTTAGGAGTAAGAGGCATATACAAGCTATTCTTAAAAGGATTCAACAAGAAAATATTTTATATCCATACATGCATATAAGCAGAGAGAGAGGGGCACAGACGGAGGGAGAGGAGGAAGGAGAGAGGGAAGAGGAGGAGAAAAAGAGAGGGACAGACAGCGAGACAGAAAAGACAATGGTAAAAGAAACAGATTAAAATGTTAACAGATGAAACTGGTAAAATAATATATGAGTATTCTATGTACTAGACTCATTTTCATGTCCAGATCTTTGGGAAAAAAAAAAAAAAAAAAACACCCCAACTTACTCTAAAGTTCACATTTATATATTTTTTAAAAGATTAGAAGTTGCAAAGCACATCAGTGACTTAAGTTATAGAGTTCTGTATAGTTTACTCAAATCAGAGAAGGCACTTACTTATTTAAGCAGTCTTACAAAGCTTTTCTTTTATCTTTATCATGGCCAAACTATATACAATTCACAGTTATTTTCACCCTTTTCAAGCTTTGGCAAAAAGAAAGAAAAACAGGCAGACAACAGAGAGACACAGAGAGGAAATAGGAAACTACAACTGTAAACATTTCTAATAACAAACTAGACTTTTAAAAAGTTTTAATTAAAGTAGAAATCATTCTGTATGTTTTAAAACTTTAATCTTTAGAACCGTGGTGAGCAAGAACTTTTCAAATGACAGAATTTTTCTCTCTATTGAATGCTTTCAAGGTTCTGATCTGGAATAAATATATTCAATTCTAACACAATAGTTAAATTTTCTTGAATGTTGATTTAGAGAAGAAAATTATTTCAAATTAACGTCATTCAGTTTCTGTTTGGGATGGAGGCAGAGGCAGAGCAGAAAATGTGCATATGCAAGAACCATAACAGAATAATTTTTTTACTGGAACCAGAAAAAATAGCTAATGTAGACAAATCATATGGCAATGTTACAACGTAATATTACTGTTTAAAAATTTCTTACAGAAAAACTTCCAAATGTGAAGACCTGTCCATCCATTAAAAGTACTGCTGTGTGGTTGCTGCCTGCAGTAACTTGTGTGCTAGGACCTGGCAATGCTTGAACAAGAGTGGGACATCCCCTAGGTTAAAAAAAAAAAAATTACGTCAATTTCTTGCAAGATCCAACTGATATAAAAAACAGTAAGTAAACAATTCAATAAGGAGGAGGAAAGATAAAAGGCACTAATAAGAACATTCAATAAACACTTATTTATATAGGCCTGTTTCTATTCAAGGCCCTGGGAATACAAAGATATAATTGCTGACTTTGAGAAGATTATTAAAGATTTTCTGAATATCCTACCCTAATCATGGGCACATGATTTTTAATTTTCTGGAAGACCAATGCTATCTTTATTTTAAAAGTAAAAATCACTTGACACTTAATAAGTGATATACCCTGTTATCTCTCAATAAGTACTTATGGGATGAAATCAAAATCATTATGTTTCAACAAGATTTCAATCCAGGAACTAGAAGAAATAATTAATTCTATGAGGCCCTTTGCTAACTTTCATCACGAAGCTATAATTTTATATTTTAACATGGTGTTTAAGGAGTCAAACAACAGTATCACAAGAGCCATAAGCCATTAGCTCTAGAGCTATACTAGTTGGGTGTGAATCCTGGTTCCACTACTCAGTAGCAATGTGACTATGGAATTCAACAAGCTACTCATCCTCTTTGTATTTCAGTTTTCTCCTCTATGATATGGAAGATAACAATAAATTATACCTATGCCATAGGGCTCCTGTGATTAATAAATAAGTTCATACAGGTCAGTGCCTAACACAGTTAACATTGAAGATATGTTGACTATTATTATAAATGACAGTCCAGTAGCCTTACCTACTTTTATTAACTAGATTGACTAACCATTGTCTGTAATTAGAACAATAATCACTACAGAAACAGTCCACATCTAATAGGAGAGCTCTGCATTTGAGATAATATAATTATCACAATTAAATTTTTTTCATTATAAAATTAAAACGTAAGTATATCAATATGAACATTTTTCAGCTTTTGGAACACATCTTTGTTTAAGTTAAGGAGGCAGAAAGCTAAAGAGTCCTAAAACTTCCCAAAGTTACAAAAAAGATGGATAGGACGCACCTCCACCATACCATCACCAGTTTGTTTCATCTTAATTATCTACATTTTACATTCTCCCTAGATGATCTTACTTTATGGCTCAATCTATTAAATACAGCCTCTCCTCAGTTATCAACTATCTCATCTGAGATTCTGCATTTGCAACAATAAAAAACACATTATCTAACTATTTTGTGCATTAACAATGCACTTCCGGCAGTAATGAACACCAAAGTACAAGGGAAGACTAACGCTGGCTATGATGGTTAAGGTTATATGTCAGCTTGGCTGGATCATGATTCCCAGTGGTTTGGCAGTTATGTAATGATGCAATTTGGCAGTTATATAATGACATAGTCACCCTCTGTTGTGTGCCCTTATGTGGTCATCCTCCATTTAAACCTAATACTAATTTTTGCACACAACTTGTTTTTGGACCCTAACCACACTGATAAATGAGGAGAGGGTGTACTGTGATTCTTAAAATCTATATCCAGAAAGTCCCTGGAAAGGAAGGTTTTAAGAAAGGGGATATACTGTACTTGTCAAATGCTCTAGGGAGACATACAAGTGATGATGAGTTAATAAGAAGGAAATCTCTTTGGTGGAAGTAGGCACTAAACTGTGGCAGATGAGGGTTAACAGCAGGGTCACAAAATATGCAGATAACTCCCTCAAGAACCCTAGCACTAAAGGGAAAAAGAAAGGAGAACTGATAGCTAAGGGAAAATGAAGCTGAAGAATAGGCTTTGTTATTTGAAAGATGACAGAGAACTGAGAAGTTTAACAGAGTGAGTAAAGATAAAAAGGTTAAAGATAGAGGTCTGAGAGGAGACAGGAAATAGAACTACAATCCCAAGGAAAAAGTAAATGGGTTTCAGAGCATGGGTAAGATGGACCACTCTTTCACTGTAACAAGAGGGAAAGGAACAAAGAAGTGGTATGGAAGTAGGTAGAATTGTAAGATTAGTGGGTTGAAGTATTTCCATCTAATGTTTTTTTTTAATTTTCCTTCTTTAAAATACTTTACTTATTTATTTATTGTGCTTGAGGTGCAAATTTACAAAGCAGATTTGTTTTATATTCAACAGTTCATGCACATTTGATTGCACAGCCTCGATTACCCTCCCCATTAAAAAAAAAAAAAAACCTCTCCTCCCTTTTACTACCCACTGCCCATGCCCTTCTTATTATCTATACATTTCTGTCTGTCCAGCTCTCTCTCTGTGTGAATGCTGCTCCTCTGATGTCTCATGCTGACTGATCTAAGGCACATAGGTCTTTCTACTGTTGGGCTGAGAACCAATCCATGGAAGTGGGTCCATTTCTAGGCCCGAAGGATAAGCCAGGGCCATAGTCTCAGGGATTCCACCAGACTCTGTCTGACCAGTAATTCTGGTCATTTTTGTGTTTTTGAATTGTGTTTCACATTCTTCCTCCCACTCTATCTGCAATCTCCAGTTCTGATCCCTTTCCAAGTGGTTGGCATTGATAGCTGGTCACTATCTAGAGCTAAGGCGCTCTGGTGGCGTAGTGCCTAAGGCACTTGACTGCTAACCAGACGGCTGGCGGTTCAAACCCACCAGCCACTCCTCGGAAGTAAGGTTGGGCAAACCTACTTCTGTAGTGATACTGACTCGGAAACCCAAGGAGGGGTCGCTATGAGTCAGGGCTGACTTGACGGCACATAACAACAACATCTAGAGCTACTAGTCTCAGGGTAATGAAGGCTGAGGTCCTCGTGGTCCATCTTATCTTTGGACTAACTTTTCCAGGTGATTTTGATTTTCTTCATTCTTCTTTACTTCAGAGGAGAGGAGACGAATAGTTGCATCTTAGATGACTGCTTGGAAGCTTTTAAGAGCCCAGTTACTACTCACTGAAGTAGGATGCAGAACAAGGTTTTTATGTACCATGTTGTTCCAATTGAGCATGATGTCTCCTGAGACTATATGGTCCCAAGCCTGCAGATTTGATGATTCTCTCTCTCAAGGTGTTTGGTTGTCTATAAGAAGCTACTCCAATCCTGTCCTCTGTTGCTTCTGGAATGTATGTGGATAATTTTGTAGCCCAAGTGTGTATGTAAGATTATCTTCAGCCAAATCCACCACTGGTCTAGGTCATATTCCTGTTTGCCTACTCCCACCTGATCTTCTCATCTGTCCATGCATTTACCCATAGCCTGGTGTTTGGCACCAGTGGTAATGCAGTATCTATCGGGCATGTAATAGTATTTGCCTCTGTTACCTATATCTTTTGTGCAAGTTTCTGTGTCTTTCCTTTCCCCAATATCACCAAGCTGGTCACAGACTCTTTCCACACTGCTCCTCCCCTCACCCAAATCAACATGTAACCACCAACTTGTTTGAAATTTTCCCTCCCCTTCCGTCTTGTGCCTGCTAATCAACAAAGTCAATTTTCTTCCCTGAGTAAATCTTTCCTTGATTTTTTTTATAATAATGGACTCATACAGTATTTGTCCTTCTGTGACTGACTTATTTCACTTAGCATAATGTCCTCCAAATTCATCCACGTTGTGAGATGATTCACGTATTCTTCATTATTCTTTAATGTTGCAAAGTATTCCATTGTGTGAATGTACCATAGCTCGCTTATCCATTCATCTGTTGATGGGCATTTAAGTTGTTTCCATCTCTTTGCTATAGTGACTTGTGCTGCAAAGAACATGGGTGTGTCTATGTCTGTTTGCATCCTGTCTCTCACCTCTTTAGAGTATATTCCTATTAAGGGAATTGCTGGATCAAACGCTATTTCCATTTTCAGTTTTTCAAGGAAACGCCATACCATTTTTCACAATATCTGTACCATTTTGCAGACCACCAGCAGTGTATCAAAGTTCTAATCTCTCTGCAACCTCACCAGCATTTGTTATTTTCTGTCTTGTGGAACTTTGCTATTACTGCTGGAAAACCAAAAGCCAAACTCACTGCCATGGAATCGGATCTGACTTACAGTGACCCCTCTTTGGGTTTCCAAGGCGGTATCACTACAGAAGTAGATTGCCCAATCTTCCTTCGGAGGAGTGGCTGGTGAGTTTGAACCACCATCCTTCTGGTTAAGCAGTCAAATGCCTCAGGCACTACACCACCAGAGCTCCCATTATTGCTGGGGTGATATGATATTTCATTGCTGTTTTGATTTGCATCTCTCTAATGGCTAATGATTTGCATCTCTCTAATGGCTAATGAAGGAGCTCTGGTAGCATAGTGGCTAAGGCACTTGACTGCTAACCAGAAGGCTGGCGGTTCAAACCCACCAGCCACTCCTCGGAAGGAAGGTTGGGCATTCCTACTTCCGTAGTGATACTGCCTCGGAAACCCAAGGAGGGGTCGCTATGAGTCGGGGCCGACTCGATGGCAAACAACAACAACAACAACAACAACAACAATGGCTAATGATCATGAACATTTCCTCATGTGTTTGTTGGCTGCCTGTGTATCTTCTTAGTGAAGTGTCCATGTCCTTTGCCCATTTTTGAATTGGATTGTTTACCTTTTTGGTGTTGAGGTAATGTTTTTTTGTTTGCTTTTTTTTTGTGTGTGTGTGTGTGTGTGTGATGTGAATGGAGGTAGTATGCTGAGAGAAAGAGGGAAATGGGTGAGTAGGTAAAAGAATTTGAAGATTAGAGATAAGGTATGGAGGGGAATAGAACAGGTAACTAGATCAGGATTTTTATATTTAGATCCAAAGGACAGCTAGGTAGCTTCAACAGATTGCTGAATCCCCTCATTCTATAAGCAAAATTTAATGTTTATATTCACACATCTATTTTTTTCTGGACAGAAAGCCCATCTCTTTCCTCAAATTCTCAAAAGGTCTTAAACCAAATAGTTCACAAGTATATAACAGAAGGATTTTGTCCCTTACACAGTGATCAGCTGAATCTTAAGATCGTATCACAATCTGCATACTTGTCTGACTTTTTTGCAGTAGACTAAGTGTAGATAGTGCCTAAGGCATCTGACTACTAACCAGAAGGCTGGTGGTTCAAACCTACCAGCCACTCTATGGAACGAAGACTGGGCAATCTATATCTGTAAAGATTTACTGTCTCAGAAATCTAACGGGGGTTGCTATGAGTCAGAATTGACTCAATGGCAGTGGGTTTAAGTGTATATATAGCAAATATAGACAAATGCTTACGGTTTTTCCATGCTCTAAGCCCCTGAGAGTTGCAGTCAAGAAATCCAATGACATTGATTTGGACAAATTTGCAGCAAATGACGTTTTTAAAGTTTTAAAAAGCCAAGACATCACTTTGATGACTATAGTGCCCCTGACCCAAGTCACAGTCCTTTCAATTGCCTCATATGGACATAAAAGGTGGCCAATACAAAAAAGAAGATAGAAGAATTGATGCAACTGAATTGTGGCATTGGCAAATTACATTAAATGCACCGTGTACTGCAAGAAGAATGAACAAATAAATGTTAGAGGAAATACAACCAAAATGCTCCTTAGAAACAAGGATAGAGAGACTTTGTCTTGCTTACTTTGGACATGTTATCAGGAAAGACATCACCAGAAAAGGACATCATGTTTGGTAAAGCTGAGGGTCAGCAAAAACAAGGAAAAACGTCATTGAGATGATAGCTTTAATAATGAGCTTAAATATATCAAAGATCACAGAGATGGTGCTAGACCAGGCAGTGTTCCGTTTCATTACACATAAGGAGCCAACTCAATGGCAGAAAACGAGAAAATTGAGGATATTGGTAAGAGTATAAATGAAGAAACGAGCTCTGGTGGCATAGTGCCTAAGGCATTTGACTGCTAACCACTCCGTGGAAGGAAGACTGGGCAATCTCCTTCTGTAAAGATCTGCCACCTCAGAAACCCAAAGGGGGATGCTATGAGTTGGAATTGACTCGATGGCAGTGAGTTTGGTTTTTGGCTTTATAGATGAAGAAATTAAATAACTATTTCTAATGTGGGTCGGGAAAAAAGTGAAAAGGGTAAAAGAGAGCTAAAATGTAGAAAGTTATAAGGAATGATAAAGTCAAAGGCCAACTAAGGTAGGACTAAGAAAGTGAAAACGAAATTGTCATTAAAGAATGAGATGTTTAAACTTAAGAATTCAAAGTTGAAGTTGTGCTAAATCCAGGCTGTGGTCACAGGAATGACATCAATGTGTGTGGAAGTAAAGTTCCATATGTAATTGTGTCAAGATAATGATTTTCTTATGGGATCATTCCCATGGATACTAAAAGTATTCACAATTGTGACAAGATTTAGGGTGAGAAAACTCTTTGAGCCAGATAAGTTTTCAGTGAATGAACTGTAGTGATTGGAAGGTAAGTAAGTAATAAAATGCAGCACAGCAAGAATGGCCATGCCTCAAAAAAGCAACAGTCTGTTTTTTTGGTTTTTTTACTTGAAGGTGGAGTAATATAAAGGAACAGCCATGAAAAGGTATGTGGCTGTCAAATTCTGAGGTACTTGGGTTTCTGCAAAAGAACAATTACAATTCCAAAGGGCTCTATGTCAACAGTGGTAGTTAAGGTTATGTGTCAACTTGGCTTGGCCTGGTTTTGAGTGGCTGGGCAGCTGGATGTAATTATTCCCAGTGAATCAACTCCATGGTGGAATCTGCTGTAAGCAGCTGAGTAGCTGCCTTAGGGATGTGGTCTGCTTTAAGTACGTAAGAAGAAAGTCTCTCGCTTTTGGCATGCTTGGACCCTGCATTTAGCCAAGTCTTCTTTTAGCAGCCAGCCATGTTGTCTGCTGATCTTGAGACTGGTTTTAGATTTGAACTATGACCTGCTGTGCTGCTTGATAATTTGGGGATTGTGCCATGTCACTTGTGGACCTTGGGTTTGTCAGCCTCAGCAGCCAGCAGCTGTCTAAGAGAAGCCTTCAGTGTCAGTGGTCCAGGAACAAAAGGCAGAGCTGAAACTCAAGGTCCAGGAGCTTTCACCCAGCCCCTAGATTTGGCACTCTGAACTCAGAATTCTAGCCTTCTCAACTGTAAGAGAATTAATCTCTGTTAAAGCCATCCATTTGTGGTATTTCTTTTAGAACAGCACAAGAGAATAAAAACATCAACCTAATACTCTCCTGAAAGTGTCCAGGTCAATTCAAACAAGGAATTGAAGGGAGAGTTTCTATAACTGTTTACTTGTCTGCAGCTTACAAAGCATACATAGATGAATCGTTAATTATCAAAGTAATTCCTTCTGTAGATCTGGAGAGGTTAAAGGTTTTCCCACAAAAAAACAGTCTAAACCAGTCTTAGAATTCTTTTCATGATACCATTGAATCCATTTACTAAATTATTTGGAAAAGAAAACAACAGAAAACAAAAATTACTTAAGTGTGTGCAAATGTGTACCAGGTACTTTACGTTATATTTATCCTGCAAAAATCATATGGGATAAGACAAACAGGAGTGCATAAATATGAGGGCCACAGGGGGAGGGTTACAGGGTAGGGAGGGGAGGAGACTAGGTTAGGGTTGGACATGGAGAATGGGGAATTAAACTAAATGAACATATTATGTTGAATATAAAACAAGCTTTAAAAAAAAAAAAAAAAACCACCTAAATGCACAGGAAAATACCAGAAAGTAAAAAAAAAAGAAAATCATATGGGATATGGAAACAAAAGCTTAAGAATTATCACAGGCACATAGCTGGTAAGTAGTGAAGTAAGGCACTAGGATTGGGTAGCACATTTAGTGCAGAAGGAGGACAGAATGGCAAGAACATGAAATTTAGAAATAGTGGAAGAGTTATCAAAATTCTATTAGAAAAAGGAGAATAAAAGCATTTAAACTATATTAGTCTCTTCAGCAATCTGCAGGCTTAAGTTTAATGAAAATGGGAAAATAATTTGGAATTCAGAAATTTAGGAGCATATTGAATAAAACAGACAAATAAAAAGGTTAGTAGACTCATCTCATGAGTAAATATATAAAATTCCTCATAAGAGCTTTTTGATAGTCACTAAAACAACAGTAATAGTTAACATTTATTATGTATTTACTATATGCGAGCTTCTGCACTAATTACATATTTTATTTCACTGAATTCTCATGATAACCTTCTGAGGAATATACTTCCATTTAACAAAGGAAGAAAGTGAGGTAAGAAAGTTAAGTAATTTGTATAGGTCTTAAGCTACCAAATGACGGAATTAGGACCTAAACTTGAGACTAAACTCAATCATTTTGTAAGACAACACATCACATAAGACATAAGAGAGTATCAATAACCTTTTTATAACTTCATTATTACGTACACTATATTTGCTGTATTATTAATCATATGGGAGCTCTGGTAGCATAGTGGCTAAGACACTTGCCTGCTAACCAGACGGCTGGCGGTTCAAACCCACCAGCCACTCCTCGGAAGGAAGGTTGGGCAATCCTACTTCCGTAGTGATACTGCCTCGGAAACCCAAGGAGGGGTCGCTATGAGTCGGGGCCGACTCGACGGCACATAACAACAACAACAACATTAATCATATATTTATGTGTACTATACAATAAATATCAGTTAATTACTAGAAACTTTTCAAAAACCCCCTTCGATTCAATACTTTATTTCAACTAAATGTCCACAAATGTTTTGCTTTATTGTAGTTCATATGTAGGTTATAGGAGCTTTGTTCCTCCTGGGATTATTCCTGCATATAAGTCACTAGTTCTTTCTGAATAATATAGATCTTAACCCCTGCGTTCTAAGTCCCACAAAGCCCCAAACAACTTGAATGTTTAAGACAGAAAACGTTTTGGGTAAATTTTATTTATGTTATTAGACATTTATTATTGCTGGTTGCCATGGAGTCAATTCTGAATGAAAGCAGCCCCACGTGTGCAGAGTTGAGCTGTTCCATAGGGTTTTCAAGGCTATGACCTTTTGGAAGTGAGACTGCCAGGCCTTTCTGCCAAGGCACCCCTGGGTGGGTTTGAACCATCATTCTTTCAGCTAGTAGTGAGGTGCTTAACTGTTTACACCACCCAGGGACTCCTTTACTAGACATATTGTGTAGGTATTATTACATTGAGTTATCCAGTTTAATGCTGCCCATACCACATGCAATCAACCTTCCAGTTATAATGGAACCAAGTGTGAAACTTTACATGTTGGAAAAGAACAATTAAAGAAAAAGGATAATTAAAGCAAACTCCACCAGAATCTGATCTTAAAAAACCCTGATATTTTATTGTCAACATTAAAAGTTATCAGATTTCTTAAGATGATATATTCAAACTCTTAAAAATACTTAATATAATGCTGTGATATTGTCACCTGAGGAAATCACTAAAAATCAAAAAAAGGTGCCCACTGGCATAATCAGTACCACAAAGCAATGTTTTTAGCTTTTTCCTTTTAGAAGCTCACATGGGCACATCCCTTTCAATAGCTATTGCACCTTAATATAGCGAAGCAAGATCTTATAGAATATATGCTGTACACTTCTTCATAGTATACAGTAAGATAACATTACCTAAAGGCTGTGATTTGATTAGTCATGATTTTTACTACTTCCCTCCCATTCAGTCAAGACCACGGCAATTATTTTCTGACAAGTGATACCCAACAGCAAATTCTGATTTGCAAAGCAGAACCCTGTTTGGTAGACACATGGGTAACACTCATTATTTCTAACTGCAATGTACCTTTTCAAGTTTATTATCATAACTGACAAAATTGTCACCCGCTAAATGATGATGATTGATTGTATTGACAATAATGACCACAGACTGATAATAAACCTTTCTCTTCTATGTCATGATACAGAACAAAAAGTTGCAAGATTCCTCTCCACACAAATTAAAGCTCTGATTCAGCCTCTGCACATCAATGATTTCACTCATCTTTAAAGCAAAATAGGTGTTGGCTTCTGATACCTGTGACAGTAACTGTTTGACCCTGCAAGCCACTGATATTTTTGTCAGCTCCAACAGTGCTAGTGATATTGTGGATACTTTTACAAACTGCTTGGCAACAGTTAATTATTAAGTTGCACTTGTGTTTTTAGTGAAAAATCCAACTCAAAACCTCAATTGTCTCTTTTCACCATTAGCAACAAAATTCATCAAAGCAATGAAGGACATTCTATTGCATCCCCATTTTGTGTAAACGGAGTTAACCCTACCACAGCTCTAGGAATAGGCAATGGTTCTCAATTCTGGATGCACATGATACTCTGGGGGAGCTTTTAAAAAATTTTGATTTCTGCACTCTATCCACGGTCCTCAACACACATCTCTTAGAAATGCTAGATGTAGAATCCAGGCATGCTATGTCTTAGAAGTCCTCAGATGGTTCTAATGTGCAGCCGGGTTAAGAATCATTGGTCTTTACCAAATGGCACAACTCCATCCTTGCCACAGTAATAGAGGTGCATCAAAAGCAAAGTAAAAATCTGGGATTTTAATGATTAGGGGAAAAGTATCTCTCTTTCACAGTATTATGAATGAGACATCATATAGGTCTAGTTGATTCTAGCAGATATCTTGTGACCTCAAGGAAAAATAAGACAAATGGAGAGTCAAAAAGAAATTGGGTTTATGTGGCAAATTGAGTTACTCGGTTAAGTCTGGCTTTAAGTTGCCCTGTATCTTCCTAGACTTAAATACTTCTGGCTTACATTGTTGGGGCAGCTGTAGACACTCAGCTCTGTAGCAAGACAACTATAATGGGGAGGATAGCTGACTGACAGCCCTGGATGCTGTTCTTTTGGATCCATGAGTCATTCTTCCCCTTGAAATTCATAACCAGCCTGTGACTGAACACGGCAAAGGCCCATTCCCGTTCAATGCAGGATTCTTTCAATGGCATCCTGGCTTGGGGACAGCCCAATGACTTGGCTGAAACTCTCAGAATTGCACTGTAGTCTAGAGACTTCCTACCCAATCCTTCCTAACTTCCCTCCATTCACAGGTGTGAGACCTACATTGTGTCTTATGGTTCTCCCTGCCTGTTCTTTCTCCTTTTCCCTTTATCCTTCACAGTAGTTTCCCCCAATAAATCATTTGTACATCTAATCCTATCCTGGCATCTTCTCCTCAGATGTTCTGAATAAAGATGGATTTTCTGTTACTTTTGACCAAAAACACCCTGACTATATTAAGTAGGCTATGGATTCAGCTGCTATACTAGCAAAGCCAAAGTAACAGGAACTTAAACAAAGGAGAAGATTATTTCTCACTCCGGTAAGAGTCCAATTATAAGGAGCTGATGTGGTTTCAGGAACCCAAACTATTTTTATCTTACAACTCTGGCATTTTCAATACATGATCTCCAACTTATGGTATCTATGATAACTTCTCCAGTTCCTTCCACAATGCTAGCTAGCATTCTGGACAGGAAAAAAGAGAAATGGAGGAATAGGCCACTTTCCTTTAATATTACAATTCCAAAGTTTCATGTATCATGTCAGTACACAAAACACCTCTTTACAGCAAGGCAAGCTATCCTTTATCCTTTATCTGCATGGTCATACTCCCAACTAAAGCTCTATTATCAAATGAAGTATAGAAAAATAAATACAGGGAAATGCCTAGAAGTCTCTGTAATAATTAGTTCTTCATTATTATAGAATTAAGTCAAAATAGCTTACTGGAGTGCCCACTAGACTTTGTTTGTAAACCAGTAACCTATCTGCCATCAACTCAACTCCAACTCATGGAGACCATACAACACATGTGCTAGAACACAACTATGCTCCACAGGGTTTCCAATGGCTGACTTTTCAGAAGAAGGGTGCCAAACCTTTCATTCCAGGCACCTCTGGGTGAGTTCAAATTTCCAATCTTTCAGTCACTAATAAGAGAGTTAACCATTTGCACCACAAAGAAACTCCATTTTGTTTGTATAAAATGTAAATCCATTTTCCCTCTAAAACTACAAAACCATGTATCCATACAAAAGCCCTCAGCCACAAAATCAGGAACTGTCAATAATCACTAACTCATGGGCCATATTTTGCAAAACTATTTCAATTCTCAAGGAAGGAAAAAGAGAGCAAAAGAAAGGGGGAAAAACAATTCACTATCCCCAAACAAAAAGTAAGAGTACCTGGAATTGACATCTCCATGTCCTAGCTGCCCATGCTGCCCATATCCAAATGTATAGACATCTCCATTTTCCATTAAAACCACTGAAACCAAAATACATTGCTTTATTTTTTTTAATTAAATGCCATCTTAAGCTTCTACCACAAATATACTGAAAGTAGTGTAATTTTCACTACTTAAAGAGCCATTAAAAATAGGCAATTGAAGCACAAATTTGTATTTAATTAATACAATTTTAGTTCTGAAAAACAGTCTTTGTATATTATGAAAATGCAAGTTTTTCATATACTTTGAAACTATTAAACATGTGATTTGATAACAATAATGTTTAATATGCTTCTGATTCAGATCAACTGTAAAATCTTAATAATGAGCAACTACATATAAAATATTGTTCTCTCATATCTAGGATAATTATATAGGTGTCAGATAGCTTTGTGCTCTGTACAATTATATAGAGTATCAATAATATGGTAGAACTTTAATATCTATCAATGCCTTATCAAATAAGGAAACATTAAATATCAAAGAAAAAAGTTAACATATTTTTTTATTCTTTTAAAGGGTGACTAGCACAAAGTAAGCTATATAACCTAAATGTCAATAATTTACCAAGAATCTATTTTCTATATTTTAAGAAAAAGAAATTTTTGATGCCACACTTCAATATGGGACTATATCATAAAAATCACAAAACTACAAAGGTGAAAGGGATTTCAGGGATCATGTAATCTTCAGTAATGTCTTGAATGAAATTAAAATTAAATTTTTAAATAAGTCTTTCAGAAGACCGGAGTAGAGAAGTCAGATCTCTGGATAAGTAGCTGTTTCTCACACCTCAAAATAGTTTTTTAAAAGACATTATACAATAACTACAAAGCTTTTATAGATTTAGGAGATACTGTCACAGTACAGTTTTTTTAACACACAGTTAAACATTAAAACTAAACAATTATTTACCACAATTGTAAAAATGCTGTTATACCCTAAAGTTCCAGCTGCTACCTGAATGGTGAAATCCACAGCTGACTTGCACTGCCCGGAGCTCACAGTCAAACCGCACAGAGCCTGGAGGATATGTTGCAATTTTGCTGGCATCCTTTTCTCCTCTTTCTCCACTTCCATCTGTAAGTGTCATAATTTGTAATTAAGCTATTATTCATATTTAAGATAAAAGTTAAAATCAATTTACTATGGAAGAACAAGAGAAAAATGTTAAAAAGAACAAGCAAGAAGAATCTGCAGCTGTTAGAAGTGATAGATCAAGAATCTACCTGCAAGGAAGTAATTTTGAAAATATATGCTGTATACTTCTCTTTGTAAATATCACAAAACTCAATAAAAACAGAGATAAGATCTGGTTAAGGATAAAACCTATTAAACTAATCAGTTATGTAATGTAAAGGGATCAACCATTAACTTTTAGAAATAAAATTTTAAGTGTAATTGTTTATATGGGTAAATTTAGTTTGAATAAAAATAACTGCATGCAAAGTCATTAAACAATTATTTTAAACTTAGTGATACAGTTAGTACTAGCCATTAAAAAACAAAAAAATTCCTAGTTGACTCACAGTAACTTAGATTTTTCCAAACAGATCTTAGAAAGGCTACACTGTCCATCAGTATTCCTAAACTCAATTACTTTAAAGAATTTATAAAGACCAAATAGCTTTATTCAATACACTGTAGTTCAATGACCTACTCTCATTTACCTTTCCTGTTCTACCTTGTCCCTCAGCCAATATACTTTGTAGTCTTCTTCCTTCTTCCTGCCTCCAACTACTCATTATCCTGAACCAAACTTCCATTTTCACTGCCTTCTCTCTTCCTTCCTTGTTTTTGGAATTTTCTCCATTAACTTTGCTTTAGGCCTACTCGCCACTCCTAGTTTCACTTTGACATTCTAATTATATCATCAACAGCCACATTCCAAAATATAAAAACTTTAGTTGGAATGTATAAATAAGGAAGGCAACTTACTTTTCCTAATCTAAAAATATACATTAATTAAATTATGATCTCTATATCATCAAAATTCAAATTCATTACACACAGAATAAATGTAAATTTGGAAGGAATTTCAAAAGGTCAACTAGTCTAAATCATTTTCTTGTGATATATCAACTCTAAACATTAAATGTGTATTAATATGCAGATACATATGTGAATCTACAGACACACACACGTTTAATTTATTCTGCATTTTCATTGCCCATGTCAGAATGTTAAACAAAATAACATCAGATCATTTCTGTTCATTTTTTTTAATCATTCCTTTCTAACTTTTAGTAATATATAGTTAAGAAAAAATTGACTTATGATTTCTCTTTCTATAACTAAATGCCTCTCTATAATTTTGAAAACCTTTAAAATCTTTTATTACATTAGGACAGTAAAACCTCACTAATTCGGAATAACACAGAATGGATAGGTCCATGTGACTTACTGAAAAAGTCTTAAATCACAGAACATTTAAGTAAAAACGCAGTTTTATTACCTTCAAGAAGTACAGATTATAGAATAAACTAATTGCTACAATAAATAAAATGTGGTTACCTATATTATAATTCAAAATAGGCCTATATTACATAAAAATGTATCATAAACATAAAAGTCCTTTAACATACAAGAATTAACTGCTGGACCCAGAGGTTGAAGGCACGCTGAAGGAATCCTTCATTTCTTGAGCCCTTGGTTTGAAAAGCTAGTGATTTTAGACAGGTTTCCCCTTATAAGTATGACCCTGAAAATTCACAGAGGAAGAAATTATGTTGAATTTTTACTGAAAAAAGATCACAAATACTGCATCTGAATTATCATAAATTCTGAATTAGTGAGAGGTTTTACTATTAATTATAAGATAAAGAGTATGATTCCTCTTCTGCTAAATTATCTAATGTGGGTTTGCCAAATTAAAACTACAAGAAGGATGGGCTAAAGGTAGTTACAACATTTCATTTCACATCACCTAAAATGAAATATCATCTTAGTTCAAAGACTGTTCACCTTGGAAAGACAGTAGATTGGTTAAATATAATAAATGGTCTACACAAAAAGAATAATGTCTTCCAAACTATTTAAATAAGATGCTGAATGCAAAGAAATTTTACACCTTTACTTCATTGGTAAAAATATCTAATTATTAAAATAAATCTGATTTAACATGAAAAAAATTGTTTATATGATATTGCCAGATTTCAATAAATATTACAAGTATCATTCCACTTTATATAAATACATTGATGCTAAATAGAAGTTTCTATCTTTGAATTTAGCTTTTTGTCCCATCCCTTGAGTCAGAGACTAAATATAGATACAAAACCCACAAGAGAGAGACAGCATAAAAGAAAGAGCAGGGGAGAAAAAGCCTAGAGATTTACAGAATAGAACAATAAGATTAGAAGAATAATAGTTATAATTTAGAGGTCAAAAGTATACTAAGAAGCATGTTCAAGTTCATCTGAACAATATGTAACTACATAAAATAATGTCTCAATTACTGTAACAGTGAAAACATTTCTACTGCAATTTTAAAAATAGGGATAAGGTTCTTGGTCATTACTGACAAAAGCAGCAGAATTTATATATATGTATGTGTGTGTGTGTGTGTGTGTGTGTTGTGTGTGTACCTGGTATTTGATGTTGGCTTAAAAAAAATCAAGTACAATTTCAATAATTTAGGAGTTTATAAACTTTCATCAAAGAAAGAAAGTACAAATTAAGTAGCAAATATTTATTGCAAATTCAAGAATCAACAAATGATACTCAGCAAGATTAATTTCTGATCAAGCTCAATATTCAGTAAAGTGTTAATGAGCAGCAGTAAGATATAACCTTGGATTTGTAGGAAAAATAGTCAGGTACGAATAATCTAATTGCCTCATTTAGGTATAAGCATATCTGTGTTTTCCCTAATATGAATATGTTCATTTATATATAATGTTGAGATTGAAATCGTAATGTTTACAAAGTTTCAGCAGACATGTATTTAAACTACGCACCAAAAAAACTGTGTGTATATTATATATACATATTTCAGTACACACATAAGGAAAAGAGGATTCAGTATCTAAAGGCCTCTTAATTTTTATTTTTAATGAAATCTGTATTTTTAGTAATCTCACAGTCATATATAACACAGAAGTTGTCAATGAAGACAGTGAATACTTTGAGAAAGATCATTAAAATAAAATAGCAGGAGCAACAGCAACTGCAATTTACAAAGCACTTGCTCCAACTTATGGGTAGTTATGTCTAAGAGACTTCACCGGGAATCTTGCCTGTACTAATAACTACTTGTAAAACACTGGACACTGGACCTCTTTAATTCTTAGCTTCTCCATCTATAAAACAGCAATAACTGTTCATACCACAAAAAGTTCTTATGTGGATTAAGTGAAATAATATCTGAAAAGTAATCAATATTGACTATTGTTGCTTTTTTAAATCAAAACTCCAATTTATGACAAAGATAAGGTATTGCTATTCCATTTTACAGATGAGAAAACTATGGCTTAGGTAGCCAGCCCAAAGTAATAAATGGTAGAGCAGATGTAGAGTTTTTACCACGACCAAATTGTTGATATCTTAAATCTTTTATAAATAAACTAGGTATTTAACAAATCTCAAATTTTGTACCTTTACGATAATACTAACAATTCTAAAATAAAAAGCAAAAGAACTGATGCTAGAGAGTTTCTATTTGCAAGGAACAAACACACACACACACACACACACATACATCACAGCAGTGCTTTTCAGGCATTGTGTCAATTAATCTCGTGACAACTGTTGGAGTATTATCCTCATGCTATATAGATGTAATTTAGGTAAGTTACCATTAGCTAAACTAACATACAGCACTTGACAATTTGACCATAAATTTCTACTTGTCATTTGTGATCTGTGACTCTACTCCATCGCATGTGTGTGTGTGTGTATAAAAACTATATATATTAGTTACATATTAAACTGTATATGTAGTTAATATATACACATGCAAACTATATATATTGTTTAATATATAATCTTAATTTAATTTTCATTAGCCATGTAATTAGATAACAATTGTCATTCATATATTTAACATGAAGGAAACTAAAGAGAAAAGTAAACCCAAAGAGAGTAAGTAATGATTAAGTAATTCATGCACAGCCATGTAGCTCTAGTAAACAACAAATTCATAATTACAACTGAGGCTTAACTCCAAAGACAATAACATTTCCATTATACTAAACCATTTTCAAACAAAATAGGTGTATAGATGTTAGTTATCAGTGTGTCTTCTGATTTTCACATGAGTCACATGATAGACAGAACACAGCAATTAATACAGAGAATTTCCAGTGAATTATTGGAAGAAAAAACAGGGTAAGAAAGAAAGAGGAAAAAAATAAACCACAGTTGTAAATGGAAAGAATATTTATTACAAGACTACAAAAATAGGCAGCAAGAGTAAAAGAAAAAAGCAGTGAATGGAGGGAACGGTGCATAATTAAATGACAGCTACAGATAGGAAATGATGAATAGGGTTAAGGGAGAGAGAACCTATGGCGAGATAGAAATTAGTGAGTGGCACATTGACACTATTTACTTACAACAGGACACTGATAAAATATTTTTTGTACTTTAATCCATTTTAGGGGGTAAAGAGATAAAACTGTTTCACTCTATAAAACTCTAAAATCTGATTTAAAAAAAAAAAAAACGTTTATACTGTAATACTACAAAGCAGGTCCTTCTGAAGAGGCTGCTACAAGGATGCATGTTGTTGTTATGTGCCATCAAGTCGCCCCAACTCACAGCGACCCCTCCTTGGGTTTCCGAGGCAGTATCACTACTCCTTCCGAGGAGTGGCTGGTGGGTTTGAACCACCAGCCTTCTGGTTAGCAGTCAAGTAAGTGCTTTAGGCACTACACTACCAGAGCTTCTACAAGGATGCACAGAACCTTGTTATTAAATAACCCGGTGGTAGGTAACACTGCAGAAAGGTTAGCTATTGTTAAGCAATTATCAATTCCTACAGCTAATCATAATTTGCCATTGTAAAAAAGTCAGCTTTATGTCTGTAACCTAGGTCTTGGTTTAACATTCATTTAAAATCCTGTCAAAAAAAATAAAAATGAAGAAGTTTGCCCATAAAATCCTGAAAGAGAGCTAAACAAATTTTAAACTGTTTCATGAAATAGGAACATTTAACCTCAGATAAAGTCCTGAAAGAATTTCACTAGAAATACTTGGGATAGAAACAAACATTCAGAAAATCTATTCTAACAGCAGCATGACAAAAATAGTATGGAAGCAGAGATTCTGACAATGAAAATAATTTGCATAACATATTGTTCCTCGAATTTAACAATGAAGCATTTTTAGAGCATTCAGGAAATGAACCAATCACAAATTTTACTGTGGATTATCACATTAGATTTAAAACACCTTGAATTTTTGTTTCAGCAGAATGTATCTTAAGTAGTACTCTCTCTCCCTAACTGTGGTTTCACAAAAAAAAAAAAAAAAGTTTTTTTTGGGGGGGAGCGTATGGGTTGGTCTTCTGTTTTTACTTTCAGTGGCAAACTGAAAGACTGAGAGAGGAAAATAAAAATAAAGTTGATTATATTACATGTGAAAGTTCTAAAAAAAATTAGTCTATACAATTTTACAGCACAGGAAAAAACAGAAGATAAACGTTAGTTTTTCCATATGGAATATCTGTTTTTAAAACTTCCCATTTCAATTTGCAAGACTTATCTCAGGCATTTAAGAAAATGGCAACTGTAAGCCACACTAGCAAATGAAGAGCTCCTGGGCCACATGCCAGGATTCAAGACAGAATTTATAGAGACACATGCCTTGTTTTATTGAACTTTGCTATATTGTGCTTTGCAGATACTGTGTTTGTTTGTATTATATTTTTTAACAAACTGAAGGTTTGAAGGTTTGTGGCTGCATTGAGGAAGTCTATTGGCACCTTTTTTCCAGTAGTGTGTAGTCACTTCGTTTCTCTCCGTTCTATATCGGTAATTCTTGTAACATTGCAAATTTTTACATAATTCTGTTGTACACTTAATAGACTACTCCAAACCAAACTCACAGCCATCAAGCCGATTCCTACTCATAGCAACCCTATAGGACAGAGTAGAACTGCCTCATAGGGTTTCCTAAGCTATAAATCTTTATGGAAGCAGACTGCCTCATCTTTCACCTGTAGAGTGGCTGGTGGGTTTGAATCTCAGACCTTCTGGTTAGCAGGCAAATGCCTTAACTTCTGTGCCACCACAGCACCTTAATAGACTATAGCATAGTGTAAACATAACTTTTGTATGCACTGGAAAACCAAAAAATTCATGTGACTTGTTTTATTGCGACATTGACTTTATGGTGGTGCTCTGGAATCAAATCTGCAATTCCGCTGAGGTACAGCAGGGTACAGGCAGTTACGAGGTTACAAATGTCCAACTCACTAAGTCTTGCACTTGCCCTCCCTTTAACATTATTTGCCCTCACTTTGAAATGACTGAACCCAACCTCTACTCACAAGAAATTTTTCATCCCAATCACCTTCACTTGCTGCACTTGCAGCTTTCAAATCACTGAAAAGGCTTCAACAAGCCTTTTGTTGTGCTAAAGTAAGGCTAAAAAGAACCATCTGCAACTGTTCCGACTAACCTACAAATTCAACTTAAAAGACACACCTGAAGAACAGATCTTGTTTGTAACCCAGTGATTGCCTATAAATCTATAAATTCTCACATTAACTTATTTTCTGATTTTAGTTGTCTTATAATTTGTGGTTGAAAAGAAAGTGCATGCTTTAGGAATACTGATTAATCCAGAACTCTACAATTGCAAAGAATATCTCAGAAATAATCCCTAGTCCCTCACAGACTTGCTTAGAAGCAGGACAGTTTCTGAGTACTCGGGTAGATCTACATACCTCACTCTTACATCCATCTCTTCTTTAACCTTCAAACACTAAATATTTGTGTATGATAGAATTATATAAACTTTAATATTAAAACAAAGGAACAATGAACAATGTAATAATAATCTTAACTCATTATGACTTTATACAATGGATTTAGTACTTGTGTTATTCTAAAGCAAATAAATAGCATTCAGGAAAAAAAAGACTGTGAAATACCTGAACTCAGTCATCTCAAAGCAGATAATAAGGATAAAACAGAAAGCAATGACAATTTTTTCCACCTTTCCTTAAGTTTATAGAATTTGAAAAAAATAAATGGAAAAGAAAAAGATCTATTTTACAATGTCTTCTTTATTGAACTTAACAAAACAACATTTACTGAAGTTAAAAAATGAAATAAGCACCATGATAGTCACTTGACAAACAGTCCCACTTTCAGTTTAGCAATTTCAGCATGTTTTTTTCTCCTCAGGCTATATAACAATGATAGAAGCAAAGTAGAAGAATCAGTTTATACATTTTCCCAGAAATAAAATTAAAATGAGTGGAAGAAATTGGGAAAGTGTCCCACCTAGTTGATAAGGAAGACCAAATACCTTTGTGCTTGTCCCGTTTATGCTTTAGCTGTGCTGGATGGGATCTGAGTCTGGCTAGAGCCTGTTCTCGATGGTTCATAAAAATAGGACCAGCAAATACAAGGGGGCCTGAGGAGAAACATTTTGTATGTGCATAGAAAAGCTCACAAAATGAAAACACTACATTGAACAAAAATAATTAAAACTAAAAGCATGAAAAATCGTCCTTAATGGTTTTGGACATTATACTCCTTTCCAAATTCCCCCATTTCAATCCCCATTCCCAACCATAAACCTATTCACCATTCCACACACAATTTAATATTGTATAGTTTATAAAGAACAGATTTCATAGTTTATATGTATAAAACTATTGGGTAGTTACTAATAGTCTCAAATAGCTAATCAGGAAGTTCAATTTACATAAATCAAATTATCTTACAAATATTTTAAATTTCATAGTACTCAAATTGAGTAAACCATACATTCATTAAAATAAGTATCTTTCCTATCCAGATCAGACCAATGGTAAAGTGGGCAATATATTTTAAAGAACATTTTAGAAACCATTAACAGCTCTTTTATACTATTTCTTTCAGAGGCTCCACTACACATTATATTATATTGTATTATTCCCACATAAATTATAGTTATTTTCACTCATGGAGTATTCAAAGAAAAAGTCTACTGGACAATTAATTTGAATAAAATTTAAAAATCACTTTTCCTCATTATCATTTAACTTAAGCAGGAAAAGAAACTTAAATTACACCTTTAAATTTTAGTACTTTTCTTGTATAAGAAAACTACAACTTCCTTACATTTTAGCTCCATCAAAAAAATGCCTTCAATTTTCAAAACACTCTAAATTTGACACTTAAGAAGTTACCAATATTTGAAAAGGGAATTATGACAATATGTAAGCACTGAAAGGTTTTTAATTAAAGTATGTTTCTTCATGATCCTCTACAGAGCTTCAGCTCTAATTAATTTTTCTAAGCATGGGACGAGATACACTTATAATAAAATCTGATAAATGACAAATTAAATGCCAAAGTACTTTCACTCAACATAAAAATAATAGGTGGAGGTGAGAAACATTTCAATCATGTCTCTAAATATAAATAAAAATGCAATCAGCATTAACTGTTTGAAAAACCAAGAAGAGCATCTTCTGTGATTATTATACATAGAAGTATTCCAATTTAATGTAAATAGAAAAAATAACTAAAATTTACACACAATAGTGTCAAATCAATTATTTTCAAGCTTATATAAATTGGGCTTCATTTTTTAAAAGGGAATAAAATTGGATATATTTCAAAGGAACAAAATGTCCTATATCTTCAATAGGCATTACTTTTCATGTGATTTACTAAAGCAGATAATAAGAAAAAATTCTGAAAACTATAAAGCACTTTCCAAATACACAACAGAACTGATAATACTAAACTAACAATAATATCAAGTTGCATTACCATTTTATTATTTCTGTGGTCAGCCTGGGATATTATTTCTTCCAATAAAAATATAGTACACAACGATAATGCTCACAGTTACTTGATTTTACAGTAAATTCAATCTTTTTAGAATCTTTTCATATACAAACCTAGAGGACTATGGGCAAACACACTTAGAAATTATACCACTAATTAATACTAACAATTTAATTCACTATTTACAATGCCAGGCTTTCAGACTCTAAAATATTTTCATATGTCATGGATTTAGATAATGTTCCTTATAAACAATTCTATTTATTTATTTATCAAACATTTTAAATTATCTTTTATGTGATAGATAACAAGGTATCATTCATATAATGACAATGACAAATCTTGTTGAATCTCAGCCCATTTGGGAAGATAGAAATAATAATGAAGCATTCCAATATATTATGATAAAATACTATAAAGGAAGTCTCTACACCTTATATACTGAAGGATAAAACGTGATCAGAATCCACCTGGATAAAGCAGACAGGCTTCAAAAAATGAGAAAATGTCAAAAGAGAAGGAAAACAAGAGAGTGCAGTCAAGGTAAAAGGAACAGGATTTACAAAATCACGAAGATGTTAAAAACAATATTGTGTAAAACCAAAACCAAAACCAAACTCACTGCTATCAAGCTGATCCCAACATATAGCGAACCCTCCTTGGGTTTCTGAGGCAGTATCTCTATGGAAGTAGATTGCCCAATCTTCCTTCTGAGGAGTGGCTGGTGGATTTGAATCGCCAACCTTCTCATTGGCAGTCAAATGCCTCAGTCACTATGCCACCAGGGCTCCCACAATATTGTTTAGTCATTTAAAATACATAGACTTGAAATAGAATATAAGTTATAAAGCAGAAAGTGATAGGAAATGAGTGTGGAGAAGTACCAAAGAAACAAATAAGGAAATGAGTGTGGAGAAGTACTGAAAAAACAAATAGTAAAATCTTTCTATATAATGAAACTATTCTAGAGGCAATGCAAAGTCACTGAAATGTTTTCAATTAATCAACAAATATATTAAGCACTTACAAACTTTAGGCACCTTGCTAAGTCTTGGGAACATGTAGACAAACAAGACACAATTTCTGCATCTAGAAGTTCATAATCAAATGGAAGGGGGGAGTGAGGGTACACCTAACTAAATAAGAACTTAGAACAGTGTGCTGTGTTGATGGGAAGAACACTAGGGGACAGCTAACAAATCCCAAAGATAGGAAAGTAGGGGAGTCTGAGACTGTAAAAAGAGAAACCATAAACTGAGACCTACTAAAGGAGGTAGTAAGTACTTGCAGTGTAGTAAATTACTTAGTATGGCTTTTCTACCCATAAGTCATTGTAAACTCAGTGGTGGAATGAGCAACTGAGGAGCTGATTGTAAATGTTATCCACGTGGAGTATTTCTGTTGGGCGTGGCACAATACAATGTTCTGGGAGGTGCCCACTCTCTCTCAGGTGCTTAAGAGATGCTATGATTGGCTAGTTTGACCACCCTGCTGGGCTCAAAAGGAGGCCTCCTAGAGGCAGAACTCTCTCTGACTGCTGGTGGAGGAAGACGTGCTGCTGAAAGAGACACGCGCCCCTGAAAGAGACACATGCTACTGGGAAAGAGATGCGAGAGACACGCATTGCTGAGTGAGACACCGAGGGACCAGCACTGCTGGAAAAGAGACTGTGAGAGACTGTTGGCTGAGGGACGGTGGGCTGGGAGAGAGACTGAGCGTTCTTCCTGAACTTGAGTTGTAGCCTGGTGCTTCCCTAATAAACCCCATAATCTGTGAGTTCTGTGTGGCCACTGCAGTGAATTATCGAACCCAGGAGAGAGGTAGTGGGTGCTTTGGGAGGAACGGTTGGTGAAAGGGCTGGAGGGAGGCAGCATGTCTGGCCTTGCAGTAATAGGCCTTGGGTTACTGCTGGTAATCCTGTCTTCGTCTTGTGGGATTAGAGAAGGTCAGAACATGTGGCCTCCTTGCTGTTTTAGCAGTACTATAAAGATTCAGATATATGAAAAAGAAAAAAAGTTTAAGAATAGGGAATATGAAGGAGAGTAAACAGGCATGAGAATGTAAAGAAAAAATTTAGAATTTATCCTAAGGACTTTAAACAGTCTTTTGGTTTTGAACAGAGAAGAATGTTCTAGATAAAAGGTAGGTAATAGCCTAATTAAAAAGCTTTTTGCCATAGTCCAGAGAAAGACTAGAAATAGCCTGAACTATGAAAACAATAGTGGACATTCTGAGAAGTGGACATATTCAAAAGTTATTAAAGAGTTAAGAAAGTAGACTCAGTAACATTTAATAGTATAGTGGGAGAGAACTGAATACAACGGGAATGAAATGACCAGATTTAGACATTTGTAAGTTCCTTTCAGTGTGGTGTAGACAATAGGTTATTAAGGGCTCATACATAGACAGGCAGGCAGAAATAGTGACTAGATTAAATGGCAGCATAAAATAGCACATGCCTTTCAGAAAGCTATTTGTGATATATTTCAAGAACCTAGTATTTACTATTATTCTTTGATGCAGTAACTTACATCTATGAAAATCTATTCTAATGAAAACTCTGAAATATTCAAAAAGATTTCAGCTCAATATTAACTGAAGCAAAATAATAATATATATATACATACACATACAACCTAATAGGAAAATAATTAAGAAAAATTAGGATCCATCCATACAATGTAGTAATACTCAGCCATTAAGTAAGAGATTTATGATGTATTTTTACATGGAAAACACATAAGATGTTTTTGTGCCATTTAAATTAACAATGAGATAACATCGTTGACCAAAGTTTTATAAAAATTTTTAAAAAATAATAGTAAGTACAGGTTATAATGGAGGAAACACCACTGTCATACATTATTTACGAGAATATAAATTGCTATAACATTTTAAAAAGCAATGTGAAACATCTGTTAAAATTCAAAACATACACACTCTGTGACTCAGATATTCTATTTTAGGGAAGTTTCACTATGTAAGCAAAATTTCCAATCTACACAGCTATAAATTTAAGAATATTATAGCAAAACCATAAAAACCTGAAAATAACCAGAATGCCCATCAACAAAATAATGGTTGAATAAACCATGTGGTATAATCATATTATGAAATGTTATGTATCTATGAAACAGAATGTGGTAAGATCCACATTCTAAATTCTGAGAAGGAATATAAACATAATATCATTGATAAAATTACCTAGGAGTTTTTCTGGTGACTTGGAGAATGCAATTTACAAATTCCACTGAACCAGCCCTTCACTTATACAGTTAACCCAAGTCTCAGAGAATTTATATATCAATTTTGTATAATCTGAACAACTAAAAGTTATTACAAACATCTTGAACAAATAGGTTTAACTGAATACTATTGATACTTAACTAGATAATTTTAAGACAAATATTATCTTAAAGAGTAATAGCACCTTAAGAAATTATGCTGTGTGAAGTAAGTCAATCATAAAAGGACAAATATTGTATGATTTCACTTACATGAAATTATTTAGAACAGGCAATTATATACAGACCAAAGTTCATTTGCAGTTACTAGGGCTGGAAGAAGGAGCTCTGGTAGCATAGTGCCTAAGGCACTTGACTGCTAACCAGAAGGCTGGCAGTTCAAACCCACCAGCCACTCCTTGGAAGGAAGATGGGGCAATCTATTTCCGTAGTTGATACTGCCTCAGAAACCCAAGGAGGGGTCGCTATGAGTCAGGTCCAACTCGATGGCACATAACAACAACAACAACAGGGCAGGAAGAAAGGGGAAAGGGTGAATCATTGTTTAGGAAGTGATGAGTTTCTGTTTACAGTGATGGAGAATTTGGCAAATGACATTAGTAATGGTTGCATAGCAAGATTAACAGAATTAGTGGCATTAAATTATACACTTGAAAAATACTGAATTGGCAAATGTTGTGTTACATATATTTTTACAACAATTAAAAAATTAATAGCATAATAATTAATCAGTCACAGAAGAACAAATATTGTATGATCTCATTCATATGAAATAGGCTAATGTATGGAGACAAAATCTTATTAATGGCTACCAAGCTCTGGTAGCATAGTGCCTAAGACACTTGACTGCTAACCAGAAGGATGGTGGTTCAAACCCACCAGCCACTCCTCGAAAGGAAGGTTGGGCAATCTACTTCCATAGTGATGCCACCTCAGAAACCCAAGGAGGGGTCTCTATGTGTCAGAGCTATGCGTCGAGGGCACAGAACAACAACAACAAGGGTGATAGGGAGGGGGAAGAGGAAAGTTATTGCTTAGGGGGAAATGGGGTTGTATTAACTGTGATAGAATAATTAGGAAAAGGCTGTACAACATGATGAATGTAAAGAATGTCATATAAAAAGTGTTAATTGGCAAATGATCTGTCATATATATATATATATATATATATATATATATATATAATCTCCACAAAGACCAAACTCACTGCCATTGAGTCAATTCAGACTCATAGTGACTCCTACTGGGTTTCTGAGGCAGCAAATCTTTATGGAAGTAGACTGCCCAGTCTTCCTTCCATGGAGTGGGTGGTGGGTTTGAACCACCAACTTTCTGGTTAGCAGTCAAATGCCTTAGGCACTATGCCACCAGAGCCCACTCTCGCTCTCTCTCTAAAATAATAAAAAGTTTTTGAGAAAAAAAATCAGTAGCATAAAAATCTGAAATTAAAGGCAAAGATCAAAATTTATTAAAATGCAGCAGTAATATTGCTTTTCTGGGTTTAACCTAATTTCAACAGCACTTACTATTATAATAGACTTTGTATTGTAAGTAGTAGCTAGATTACATCATTAGCTCTGTGGCCGACTGAGCAAAGCTTTAGGACAAGAGCTAGGTTCTAAAATCTGGTCAACTGTGAAACAACTAACCCACACTTGGAAAATAGGATGAGACAGTCAGTCAAGTAAAATAACATAATCCAAACCTGAAGCTCTGAAACATGAATACAGGTAAAAAAGTCAATTACTAATGAGCATAACTACTAACATATTACTAAATTGTCAGTATCTAAGAAATAACAACCAAAGGCTAAGAAAATAAAAGACAAGTATTGTGGCAGCCGGAACACTAAAAATTTGAAAGTTTTGTTCCTCATAAGGACAAAAGAAAGACTAACAATACAGTGTTTGTAACTTAACTCTATTTAAAAAGCAGATTCCAGGATCCCAGACCTGACTCATTAGGCTCTGTGTGTGATGCAAGTGATCTGATGTAGAAGGTCCATGAAACACACTTGGAACAATATTGCCCTAAAAGAGTAGTTCTCAATCCTAAACACCATCAGAATCACTGAGTAGAACTGTTAACATAGTTTGCTGGGACCCACTCCTTGAGTTTCTGATTCAGTAGAACTGGGGTGAGGGTCCAAAAACTAGCATTTCAGGCAAATCCATGTGACACTCACCTCTATGAACTCTTTTTACATATTAAAGACCACAAATGAAACTGAATTGTCACAAGATACATACTAACAGCTCAGAACCTAAAGCTATGTTTGTAAAATCAGATATAATAATATCACTTATTTAAATATTTAATGGTGGAAGAGTTTTTTTAACCTTAAATAGCTAGAGTTTATAATTAATGTTTTATATTTAAAAATAAATAGCAAACAAATATTCTGCAATCACTAAATTTTGTTGAATTACCAATGCACATGGCAGTGACATAATTCGATGTTATTTCTGTTTTGCAGAAATATACTACACCTAGAGAAGAATAGCTTTATTAGAAAGGGGAGAAAAAAAGATTAGCAAGATATACAGCATTACATAAGTAATTAAATGTCATCATAAGCATTTTGTTTATTACCAGGTTGAAGCCTAAGAAACTGCTGGTTGTTGTAGGTCAATTCATATAATTGAATATAATATTGCCAAAGGAAGAATAAAAATGTAGTAAAGAGGTACACTGATTATTAACCGTAAGGAAATCATACCATTAATATAAAAAGGAAATTATCACTTAATTACCATATATCCTAAAGACTCAAAACTTAAATTCTACTCTATGAAAACATTTAATATACAAGTATCCTAAATACTTATATAATGTAAATGACATGTTTATATGATTAAAATATCCTTTAAACACAATAATTTTATGTAAACAAAGACAAACTTAATTGCAAATATTCACTGCAGCAATAAGCTATACTACTCATAAAATACTATAAAGAATATCTTTGTGTTCCAAGCATATTACTTTACCATTTGTTTAATAAAAGCAGAACTTACCATGTGTGCTGTATATTTACTTATTCTATTTTACATAAAAAAAAGTCTACAAGAATTATTTAATGATGATTACATGAGGAATATATAGGTTTTATTATAAGTATCAAATGCCATTTCTAATAAGTACTTAAAATATGCAATACCTAAATATTTCTAATTAAGAATTTGCTTAGAAGAGGAATAAAATCACAGACTTCTACACCAATTTGTCTTAGTCCTACACAGAAGAGATTCTATTGGGTAACAACTGCTTTAGTAATAATTACATTCATCGCTGTTTGCTGACTATATATATACAATATACTAATTCTAACAATTGTTAAATGAATTTTTGGCTGGATGAATGGTCATAAACAACAAGGAAAAGATAAACAGTAAGCCAGCCTATGTTTGCAAACAAAACCTGACAACTTTCCAACTTACCCATCTTATAAACAGACTATGCTTCTTCAGAAAACAGATAAATAAAAGCATAATTGCCAAATTGGAGGGAAAACTCTGGGACTATGTTCAAATGATAATAATAACAAAAGACTATGAAAACAATAGTTGAAAGACTACATCAAACTGAACAACTTTGTTGTTCCATAGTCATATAGATGAGTCCAAAGTCTAGGTGAAGGACAAGTTCTCAGAATCTATATTAAAAAAATTTGTCTTTGCTAATAGTTGCTAATACATGGCAGATGGCACAACAATTCTTAATATGGTTGGCTTATGCCAGATACCCCACTGAATTAAACATACATTATTATTAGCACAATTATAAATTCCTTGAATATTGTCATATAATTTTCATGAGTTATCAGAATGTTACTAATTTTAATACCCATGTTTTCTTACTAAATCAGCCTATGTTATAAATTTTCAGTGGACTGAGTATGGGTTTAGAAAATGGATTTTTGTATAATTTTTCTTTCCAACCACATCTTACCTCTTCCTTCTTCTAATCTGTGTCTCCTGATTACTCGCTGTCGTTTTTCTTCTTGTCGTAACTGAAGGTGTTCTTCAATGTTAACCCCAGGTACTGGGACAGCTAGATGATTGACAAGAACAATAGTATGTGTGTTTTGTAACAGATAAGAGAAAACTATGATATTCAAGAAAGTAAAAACAAGCAAAAACAGTCCAAACTAAAAATTATTTTCACTGAAAGATTTTAGCAAAAATAAAAAAGGAAAAAAATCACATCCCTTAATAAATGACATATTGTGAGTTATCATAAAAGCTGTATTGCATACATTATTATATTTTTAATGTCTAGCTAATAAAAATTGTTTAAACTATCAGAATTACTGAGTTGATGACAAGCTGTTTAGTATAGTCTATTGTATTACCTAAAAGGAGGTCTAAAGGTATCATCTCTTTGACTGCATCAAGAATTCCTCTTTGTCTTGCCTCTTGACCATCCAATTCTCTTGCACAAGCCTTGCAACATCCACACACAGCACAACCAGATTCCCCTGACCCACAACCACAGATCCTTAAAAAAAAAGAAAACAAAAATTTGTTTTGAGAAATCCTTCTCATATTGCCTCAAAAGTTTTTTCTATAACTTCTTTTCTACATTTTGAGATTAAGTTAAATGAGTCAGCAATGAAATTAACCCTTCAGATCAGGCTGTATCAATTTTAAGGAAAAAATATGAGCAAATGAATAATTAAAACAAGATTTTATTAAGCTTTTAAAAGGCATAATTGCTGTATTTCTACAGAAAAAACACACCAACCCATTCTGCTATTTTCAAAGCCACTATTAACAATAAAAAAAAAGTCTTTTAAAATGTTTCCACTATTAGTGACATACTAACACCTTTAATATTACATAGTTGGGATATATTGGTTGGTTAAAGAAACAAAACAAGTGACTGTGGTACCTAGTAGATCAAAAGAAGTGTGGGCAGACTTCAGTGAATGAGCCCAGCTTGTCAGCTTCATACCTTACACTTCCTTTTCCCTTTCTCTCATAGGCTGTGAACCCTATGGCATTTGTTCATAACAAAAAGGCAAAAACTTGCCTAGCAATCTAGTGAACAAAAATGACTAAAAATATTTTAGTCACCTATTCAGTAAGATGTAGAAGTCATAGCTGTAATGTTATTCACTGAGCCAGTCCTTAAAAACTTTCAACAGCCTCACTGACCCTCTGGTCATCCAGATTTGTGGAGGTACAAGAGGAAGGATCTACCAGGCAACAGTTGTAAAAGGCATAGCTGTGTGCCCTCTAAAGCTCCTGGCTTTTAAAAGCAAGCTTTACTGACAATTTGAAGGATCACTTGCTACACAGTAAGAACATGATATAGTAATATGCCCTACTGAAATGTCTGTGAGCACTATTTTTTAAAAATTTAATTTTAAATTTATTCTAAAATACATAGTCTCAATTTTATAATCATTGAAGTCATTTTTAATAGTCCTTAATTTCCTGGCATATATCACTATGTTGACTTTATTCAGATATTCATTTCAGCTTCATAAAGAAATCACTGTACTGGGTTATGTGTTATACATAGAGATCCATAAATAATCATTAGACACTGATAGTAAGTCTCTGGGGGGGAAAAAAAAGCATAAAAAGAATAACAGTAATTATTTTTTAGGAGGGACCAGAGAATTCAGGTGATTCTTTTATGATATACAGCAGTTGCTTAAATTCAGAGATCAGAGACACTAAATTTTAATAGAAACAGCTTGGGAAAGATGGAAGAGGATAAATTTCAATTCCAGTGCTTTAAAATAAATAAGAGAATCTTTGTGTATCTAAACTAAATTTAAAAAAACAAACAGTTGCACATCTAAAAATGCAAGACAGAACCAAATGTATAGTTTTTTATAGAGTAAATGTTATTCTTTAATAACCAAAAACCAAACCCATTGCCATCAAGTCAATTCGACTCATAGCAACTGCTCCTTGCATTTCTGAGGTGGTATCTGTACAGAAGTAGATTGCCCAATCTTCCTTCTGAGTAGTGGCTGGTGGGTTTGAACTGTCAGCCTTCTGGTTAGCAGTCAAATGCCTTATGTACTATACCACCAGAGCTCCTACTCTTTAATAAAGAGAGTCAAAATATTTTTGCATACTCTAATAATGTGGAGTAAATTTAGTTTTTTAAAATCATAATTATTTCAATAGCCTTAAAATAATTTAACTATTTTATTTTAGGCCAAGCATACATCCAAAAATACACTTATAGGAAGTCTAGACAGTATTTGGGAAGAGAATCTGACTCTTAAACAAGAGCCATAATCGAGAGGTCTATGATATGGGAGTGGCTGACCTTACTCCGGACTTTTCTTAACATGATTCCTCTATTCCCCAAATTCAGTCAATTATCAAAAATCTTATAAAGGACACACAAATCCATTCTGCTATTTTCAAAGCCACTATTAACAATAAAGTATTCTAAAATGTTTTTACAATTAGTGAAATACTAATTTGTTTTGACTGTAACTGATGAAAAATACAAGATGTAAACTTTTCTCCCACATGTTAGGGAGAAACTTGCATTCTGATTCTGTCAAACTCAAATACTAACTTTCAACTGAAAATACTACATTGCTATTGCTGTGTGGAGTCAATTCTGAGTCAAGGCAACCCTAAAGAACAGAAAACAATGGCCCCACAGGGTTTCCTAGGCTGCAATCTTTACAGGAGCAGATCTCCAGGGCTTTTCTCCTGCAGAGCGCTGCTGAGTTCAAAGGGTTGACATGCTGGTTAGCAGCCAAGTACTTAATCAAAGCACTACCAAGGCTCCTAAAAATAATATGTGGCTCTAAAGAAAAAAAAAAAAAAAAAAAGGTGATCTAATAAGAACAGATGAGATAAATATAATAAGAAAAATATAACTTTAGAAGTGAGAGTACTAAAAGCCCTAAAATTACAAACAATAAATTTAACTGATAAGAAAATGATCTGTGCCTAATTGAGTATTCTATTTGACAATTCTACTCAGAAAAGATTCATATTTCACAAAAATGAATAGATAATTGGTCATGAAGAAGATTTATGAAGGCACAGCCTCATGGCTTGAAAAAAAATTATCTGTCTATAAACAATGGTTTAAAGGACTCAAATCAAAGAGACACAATATTAAGTAAAAGTGATATTAAATTGAAAGCGTTTTAGTAGAAAACAACTAAAAGAACTATAAATATGTACTGCTAAGGTTTTAAGAAAAAACACAGTAAAATATATGCAAATAATTTTGGAAATGCAATGTGTTCTGCATATTTTCTATTAGTATTTCATTTCTTCAGTACTCATCATTTTCTTACCCTCCAGGGACCCTGTCTGGACGTCCACTACTGACACAACTGGCTCCATAACCAGTGCAGTCCCCACAGACAGTACACACCATGCACTGCTCCAACTTCCACTTATGCATGCCTGGAGGGCACATCATGGACTTTTCATCTTTTTCATCAAGTTCTTCTTCCAGGTCTTCATCCATTGCTGTTGCCATATTTTCAACTCCAAAACCTATTGGAAAGATCAATGCATACATTTTTATGTAAATTATTCCCATTTTAAAAATCTGATAACGATATTTACCAATACATAAAACATAATATATCTATATATATTGTTGTTTTGTTGTTATGTGCCGTTGAGTCGGATGTGACTCACGGTGACTACGCCTTGGGTTTCCGAGGCAGTATTGCTACGGGAAGTAGATTGCCCCATCTTCCTTCCAAGGAGTGGCTGTATCTATCTATCTATAGATATAGATATATA
>NW_006921668.1:4177856-4181876 GCF_000298275.1 Orycteropus afer afer
GAAGGATGTCATGCTTGGTGGGGTGGGGGGTCGACGAAAGAGGGGGAGGCCTTCAACGAGATGGATTGATACGGTGGCTGCAATGATGAGCTCAAGTATAGCAGGGATTGTGGGGTTGGCGCGGGATAGGGCAGTGTTTCGTTCTGCTGTGCATGGGGCTGCTATGAGTCGGAAACGACTCGACGGCACTTAACAACAACAACATAGATATATATAAGTGAATAGATAAAAGAATGTTAAAATGTAAGAGTAACAAAAATAAAATTTAGAGACCACTAATAAGCACTCTCCTCATTTCCTTTCCACAAAAGGAGGTAAGGAAGGCTACTGTCAAACTTCTGTTAGCTATAAATTTCTGTTAGTTGTACTTTTAAATCTTTTCTGATTTTGCTTCCTCCTTTCCATTCCCACGGCTAACACTTTGGTTAAGGTCACCATGATCTCCTTCAATAGACCAAAGAGAGTCAAGAGTCCCTCTGGTCTTGATTATCCTCCACTGCCAACACTCAGCTTCCTAAAACATATATTTAATCCTATGACTGCACAATTCACCAGTATCAGAATCAGTATCAAGGAGCCCTGGTGGTACGATGGTAAAGCAAGCGCTCGCTAAGTAGCTAACTAAAGGCCGGTAGTTTGAACCACCAGCAACTTCACAGAAGAAAAGACCTGGCAATCTGCTCCCATAAAGATTACAGCCTAAGAGTTGCTATTAACCTGAAATGACTCGATGGCATAGAAAAGCAACAATAACAACTGCACTAATACCAGCAGTCATGGAGTGAGCACATTAACCATGTGCACCACCCAGGACTCCTCAAAATTTATAAACTTCGAATATCTTTCCAAGTCTTTAGAAGAACCAAAATTCTCAGCAAGACATTCACTATCTGGCTCCATTTGTTTCCCGTGCAAACCACATTCCAGAAAATTCCCTCCGCTTTCCAAATATGCTGTGCCCTTTCACGTATCCAGGGCCTTTGCTCACTACTATTTCCTCTATGCAAGATACCTCTTCCCACCCTCATCTACCAGAGAAACTCCTCTTTAGCCTTCAAAAATTCAGCTCAAATATTTTCCTATGCAAAGCAGTTACTAACTTTCCCAGGAAAACATTCACTACTTTCTCTTAGCTTTATACTTCAATTACAATTTATTTAATTGTGTTATAATTGATTTAATTAATTTTTATGGAGCACATATATGCTCTGTGTATTTTTCTATGCAAGGGTTCAGGAAACATAAAAGTCTAGATTGACAATAACGTTGGCTTTGTGAGGCACATAAGTCTCTGTGATTTTTTGCATAATCCTTTATAATGTAAACTCCATTTTTAGCTCATATAAAAGCAGGCCACTAAGCACATACAGCATCAGGTGTTAATTTGCAGAACTCCATTCGAGGCTATGGTAGTGACCTATTATAAAGCTTATAATTAGTGAGAGAGAGAGAGATTAATTAAATAATCATGCAAATAAATATAAAAATACAACTGTGATAGGGTTATAAAAGAAACATACAGTGTTAAAAGAGCATTTCGGGAAGCGCACCTGGGGAGATCAAGGACTTATTTTTTATGTGAGTTTTCTACTAGACTTAGATATTCAGAAGCAAACTGTATGTCTTACTCACTCTATCTCTTATTCTCAAACTTACACTGTTATATTTTACACAACCAAAAGTACCTAGGAGAGAGGTACCACTGAATATAGATCTGAACTAATAACGTGCATATTTTCATTTTTATCATTTCTAATCTATGGGCAGGCAGGGAAATTAGATAACCAATCTGGATAAATTAGAATAAAGCAATAGGTTAACACTTAATAATCCTATTTTTAACAACAATAATGTTGTTAAAAATAGAACAATATTTTAGCAAAAACAATAGCTAAAAGTAACTGAGCACTTACTTGGACTGGGCTCTAAATACATTGTGCATTTAATCACCCCAAAAGTGCAATGACTATTATTATCTCCAAATAAAACTCTAAATTCAATGCTATTTTAATAAAAATACACATCAAATAAACTAATTCTAATTCATATGGAAAACAGAAGCCCCAAACAGACTACAAAACATGCCATTCAGATAGAAAAGCTAATCACCAACTTTATATGGAAAGGAAAGAGATATTTTCCTTTCGTAGTGCCTAAGGCACTTGACTGCTAACAAGAAGGCTGGCGGTTCAAATCCACCTGCCACTCCTCGGAAGGAAGGTTGGGCAATCTACTTCAGTAGTGATATCATCTCGGTAACCCAAGGAGGGGTCACTATGAGTCAGGTCCGACTTGACGGGCATATAACAACAACAACAACAAAGAAAAAAAGTAGAACTCATACTCCCCAATCTCAAAACCTGTTACAAAGGCACAGTAGTTAAAACAGCCAGGTACTAGTAAAACCAAATAGACCAAAGGAACAGAATTGAGAAGCCAGAAGTAAATCCACCCACTGTGCACAGATAATCTTTGACAAAGGGCCAAAACTCACTAAATGGTGAAGAGACAGTTTGTTTAATAAACAGTACTGACAAAAATGGATATCCATTTGCAGAAAGATGAAACAAGACCCATATTTCACATCATATAAAAAAAGGAACTCAAGTTGGATCAAAGACTTGAATGTAAAACCTAAAACCATAAAGACCATCAAGGAAAAAATAAGGACACAGTTAGGGGCCCTAATTAAGGGTATAAATACACTCACTACCAAACTATCTAAAATACACAAACACCAGAAGACAAAATAGATGATGGGAAGCACCTAAAGATCATTTATTCACATCAAAAGATTTCACCAAAAGACAACTTTAAGAAACCATAAGAGATCTACATAAATGGAAGAACATACCATGCTTGTGGACAGGAAGACAGAACGTTATGAAAATGTCAATTCTACCCAAAGAAATCTATATATTCAATGCATTCCCAATCCAGATCCCTTCTACATTCTTTGAGGATACAGAAAAAACAATCATTAACTTTATATGGAAAGGAAGGAGACCTTACATAAGCAAAGTATTATTGAGGAAGAACAAAGTAGGAGGTCTCACACTGCCAGATCTCAAAACCTACTACACAGCTATAGTAGTCAAAACTTCCTGGTACTGAGTTCTTTTCCTGAGTTCCGGCAAGATGGAGGACTAGGCAGAAAGACTGCACAGACCCTCTTCAACAAAGAAAAGGGAAACAAATTAACACAGACACAGAAGATAATCCTAGACCCCTGAGCCTTGAAGGGAAATATATAGAAGTGGACTAAACCCCAACTAGCAGAAGAATTTGTGTGAAAATACCAAAAAAGGAGATATATGGAGCTGTGGTCTGGCAGCCATCCTGAGCAATCCTGATAGCAAAGACCCTTGGAGATTCCTGAGTGGTGGTAGGATTTAAGAAATAACCTAAAAATCACCCTGCTAGCCAGGGACTGCACGGAGGACTGTACATGGTGGCTGGGGAACAAACAGAAGGTGAAGAGAAAGGTGGGCGGAGCTGTGGACTTCTGCCAGTCCGAAGGGTGCTGCCAATTTGTAGGTTTAAAAAGCGGCTTGACCATTTTGGATATTTAAAGAGACAGCGCTCTCACAGATTCCTGGGGCTTAAGAACACGTTCTGCTTTCCAGCAACCCCAAGGACACTCGGAACCTGCAAGACAAGTTTTTTTAAGGTTATTCGATTGTAATTTATGTCTAATTGAGTGGGAGACAACAGCAGACCCTGTAAGACACAACTACACCCACACCTCCTGCAACTTCACTTACTGAGCGACAGCCACCACCTCCTTCTCCACCAATGGGCCAATGATAAAAAACCACAAACAAGAGCCTGAATCACCCTTGGTTGCTCTTCACAGTTAACAGAGATCTAAATACAACACCACCACGATGTCTCGGAGACAACAGACCATCACAGTCCACAAAAAGAAGCAGGATAAAGTGGTAGAAACAAGGGAGCAGGATACAGACCCAGAACACATCCCTGAGGAAGAAGCAGCATTGGAACTCTCTGATAAGGAAT
>NW_006921668.1:4184258-4192096 GCF_000298275.1 Orycteropus afer afer
AACTTCCTGGTACTGGTACAATGACAGATACATAGACCAATGGAATATAACCCAGAAATAGATCCATTGATGTATGGTCAGCTGATCTTTGACAAAGGGCCAAAATGCATCAAATGGGGAAGAGATTGTCCGTTTAACAAATGGTGCTGGCAAAACTGGAGATCCATTTGAAGAAAAATTAAACAAGATCCATACCTCACACCATACACAAAAATTAACTCCAGATGGATCAAAGACTTAAATGTGAAATTAAAACTATAAACTTCTTCAAGGAAAAAATAGGGGTAAATTTAGGGGCCCTAATATATGGCATAAATAGACTATCAAGCATAACTCCAAATGCACAAACAAGAGAAGAGAAACTAAATGAATGGGACCTTCTAAAAATTAAATTTTTATGTGCTTCCAAAGATTTCTCCAAGAAGAGTCAAAAGAGAACCTACAGATTGGGAAGAAACATTTGGCAATGACATATCTGACAAGGGACATATCTCTAGAATTTATAGAAAACTCCAACACCTCAACAGCAAAAAGACAAATAATTCAATTAAAAAACAGGCAAAAGAAATGAATAGATACTTCACTAAAGAGGATATTCAGGCAGCCAACAAACATATGAAGAAAAGCTCACGATCATTAGCCATTGGAGATATGCAAATCAAAACAACAATGAGATACTATCTTGCCCCAGCACAACAGTAAAGTCCAACAAGACAGAAAATAACAAATGCTGGCGAGGATGCAGAGCGATTGGGACTCCCATACACTGCTGGTGGGACTGTAAAATGATACAACCACTGTGGAAAGCAGTATGGCAATTCCTTAAAAAGGTGGAATTGGAAATACCATTTGACCCAGCCATTCCATTACTGGTATATATCCTAAAGAAGTGAGAGCCAGGACAATAACAGATACATGCATACCCATGTTCACTGCAGCACTACTTACCACAGCCAAAAGATGGAAACAACCTAGGCGTCCATCAGCAGAAGAATGGATAAGCAAACTATGGTACATACACACAATGGAATACTATGCAACCATAAAGAATAACACAGAATGGACAAAACAATGCACAACATGGATGAACTTGGAGGACAATATGTTGAGTGAAATAAGTCAATCACAGAAGGACAAATATTGTATTAGTCCCTTACTATAAAAAGTCAAGGAAAGGTTTATGTATGGAAGGAAATTTTCTTTGTTGGTTACCAGGGATGGGAGAGGCGGGGAAGGAACACTGTTAGATAGGTAGAGACAAGTATTGATTTGGGTGAAAAGAAGAGCAATGTACCCAATGTGAGTGATCAACATGGTGGCACTGAGGAAGAGGAAGACAGAAAGAGTGTATGGGAGGTACAGACAACAAAGAGAAACTCTTTTACACATACAGTACTACACTGTCAGTGAAAGCAAACATGGATGTACTGGTGGATAGATGTGTGGACAAGCAGAACTATTAGGTATGTCTATGCAGAGAGAAGGAGCTCTGGTAGCATAGTGCCTAAGGCACTTGACTGCTAACCAGAAGGCTGGTGGTTCAAACCCACCAGCCACTCCTCGGAAGGAAGGTTGGGCAATCCTACTTCCGTAGTGATACTGCCTCGGAAACCCAAGGAGGGCTCGCTATGAGTCGGGGCCAACTCGATGGCACATAACAACAACAACATCACTATGGAAGTAGACTGCTCTACCTTCCTTCTGAGGAGTGGCTGGTGTGTTTGAACTGCCAGTTTTCTGGTTAGCAGTCAAATGCCTTAGGCACTATATCACCAGATCTAGTGGGACAGTAAAGTGGTGCAACCACTGTGGAAAATGGTATGGTGCTTCCTTAAAAAGCTGGACATAGAAATACTACATGATTCAACAATTCCACTACTAGGTATATATATATCCTAGAGAAATAAGAGCTATGACACAAACAGATACATGTACACCCATGTTCATCACAGCACTAGTCACAACAGTAAAAAGACAGAAACAACCTAAAGACCCTTGAACGGAGGACAGAGCAAAACTGCCCCATAGGGTTTCTAAGGCCATAATGTTTACAAAAGGAGGCTGTGTCATCTTTCACCTGTGGAGAGCAGGTGGTGGAATCGCCTATGCTGTCTACACCACCAGACCACCTTGTCTGACATCAAGAAGTCCTAAAAGAGCTAAACTTGCTTTTAGCTTTATTTTTTAAGAACTTTATCCTCAAAATCATTTGTACTTTAAGCAAGTTCAGTGCTTAGTTCTAATATTTATTATTGTCCTATTCCTCCGCCCATACAGAATTAAAAACATTAAACTAGAAATTGGAATGAAGACTATAAACATTTTAATAATTGCTAGAAGTGAAAATGGAGAGCAAGAGAGAAAGAAAGACAAATTATTAAAAAAAAACAACAACAACAACATAACAAGCATGAGAATCAAAGGACAAATTCCTTTCTTTGCGTCAATAAACTGAAGTTTAGGCAAAAGGATATTATTGAGAAGGTGCATCTATAGTTTAGTCATTTCTTGACAAAGGGTCAGACTTTCATAAGGATCATTCTAACCTGTCAAAACAGATTAAATTTCACATAGCACACTCTGTCAAACAAGAAAAGTAGTATTTGCCAGAAAAAGCTGTCAGTAAAGGTTAAAACTGAAAACATGTGGAATAAAAGGGCTAATAACAAAGTGTTTTGAAAATTTACTTTTCTGGAATAATTTAAGCATCAACAATGCTAAAACTAAAGAGACACTATTATATTTTATGAAGAATATAAAAAATTATATAAGTAAGCAGGTTCATTTGCTCAGAAATTAAAACCTACTCACTTACTCCAATGATATATTTTATCAATGAGTACTGTCAAATAAGTAAGAAATTCAGTGGTAGGCCTAATTCAGAAGTATGAAATCAAAGAATTGCTTTTTTCGAAAGGTTAATATTCTTAAACACATTCTTCTGAAACTAATGTAAAGACAACACAAATTTTAATATCCACACATCAAACACTTACCTTTCCCTCCTTGGTTCATGGCACCAGTGTCTCGTCCACACTGTCCTTTATTATTTACACCAAATGTCCAAACTTCTCCATTCTTCATTAAAACACAAGTATGAGCTTTGCCCATAGCTACCTGAGTTACAAAATGGCCCTTCAAATCAGTTACCAAACCTATAGAAAGGTACAAATTTGTAAGAAACAACAAAAAGGTTCTTCTGAACCTAATAAATCATCAATAATTAAAAAGACCAACCTGGTAAAGAACAACCTGGGATAAAGTGAGTCCCCAAAGTGGGAAACAAATGGCCAGAGTCTGGTAGGGTATCACCAAATTAATTTTGTAATTTTATAATGTAACTTTTAATGAATCTCAAAACGTTACCATCCAGACTTGAGATAAGTCTTTATTGTGTCATTAGCTCAAACTTACTTCTCCTGAATGCTGCTGTAATGGCCAGTGCCTCTCAGCAATTCTCAGAAGCATTAGTAGTTCTCAAACTTTCCTGGTCCAGGCACAACAGGCCCTATAAATCATTTACTTTACTTGCTATGATCTGTCTCACCAAAAGACAGTACAATAATTGTCATAGTATACTGAAATGACATTGTTTTTGTAGAAAGCTGTGAAGTTTTCCAAGTAATACTTTGCTATCTTTTATAACCTACAATGCTTCCTCCCATAATCTAACATAAAACTATTTCCTAACTTCTAGTATTTACATATTACTTTCATTATATTTGTTATATCCAAGTATAAACCACATTATGTATTGTTTGCATCTACTTTAAATGGACTGAAGCATTTTTATTCTTGTCAAAAGCAGTAATAACAGTAAAAAGCAAATATTGTATATTTCCAATATACATTAAAAATAAATATTTTTTAAAAATTTAAAGCATTTTATTTAAATAACAAATGGCAACCTTGTATCACACTTTGGGAAAACTATTCTACAATATTAGTTCAGTTATTACTTCCTTAAGGTGGCCTTCTTTTACCCTATACTAACTAGTTTAGGTGTTTTTATTAAATATACTTCAAAAACTATCATTTTAGTATTTGGCATATTTAAAAAAATGTATACATAGTCACAATACTTACTACTGACATGATTTGAGCCCTTATGTGTGCTAGGCTCTGTGCTAAGCATTTTATGAGCATTATCTCCTCTAATCGTTACAAATGCATGCAGCTGGTGCTATTATTGAGCGAGTGGAAGGGAAAGTTTTAAAAGGCTAAGTAAACTATTAACCAACTATAAATTAGTGGTGCCAGATATAAGACTATATTCATGACCATTAAACTACATCTCTCATATATTTAAATTCTGCATTGCCTAATTGTCTCTCAGATCCTCTGAAACACAGGAACCATATCTGTCTAATTCACCAATCTCTTAAATATAGTCAGTGCTCAATAAATATTTGTTGAACAGAAGTGTAATTTCCATCAGCCCCAGCCAAGAAGATTTTAGTGAGCAAGGGATACCACCACATTAAGCAAGCTCATCTATCAGCCGGGTACAGTACTTTCTAGTAAGTAATTGCTATGAAGTTTTGACATACATCATTTCCTTAGCCTGAAACAATCACTTAAACTTCCATTCATAAACTTCAATAATTGTTGTTTCCCCTTCCAAAGAAACTCCTAGATATTACTAGTTTATAAACCTCTATCTTACATGAAGTCTTTTGAAGGGGGCTGCTTCATTTCACTATACTTATTTATAAGTGCTAGAAAGAAAATCTAGCAACATACTATGGTGATTTTTTTAAGGTTAGAGTTTATATATAAAATCTGTTTATCTCTGGTGGTGCAATGCATAAGGCATTTGAATGCTAACCAGAAGGTTGGTGGGTCAAAGCTACCAGCTGCTCCATGCAAGGAAGATGAGGCAATCTACTTCCATAAAGATTTACAGCCTTGGAAACCCAATAGGGGTCTCTATGAGTCTGAATCAACTTGATGGCAGTGAATTTAACCCTCATATCCACTACTTAAATGTTTGTTTTATCGCTCTATCAATCACTTAACCAATATTTCCTAGAATCTACACTGTGCCAGGCACTGTACTTGGCACTGGGTTTTAACAGCAAATAAGAGAGAGTCTTCTCTCTGACAGCCTAACAGTTTAAAGGGAATAATAAATAATTCAACAATTACAATCAGCAAGGATATGACAGTCAAATCCCAGGGTTCGTGTCATATGAGCATCTTACCGAGTCTAGGGAAAGCTTTCCAGAGAAAGTAACACTAAGCTGTATCTTTACTAGCCAAGCCTGATAATTAGCTCTGCATGAAAATAGCAACACGGTTTCTTAAAAGTGAAAGAAAAGAACCAGAAACAAAAGCCACTACCATTGAGTCAATTACCCCTCATAGCAAAGGAACCACAAAGTGTTGTATGTGGGGAAAAAATGTGAAAAATAAAGAGAACACATGTTACAAATACTAATTTTCAGCCATATCTTTGGAATATATAAAGATTAGTATTGATTTTTTCCATAAAATGAAGTAATACTTAAATTTTTTTTAACTTACTTGAACTATCAGAGTAAATGGCATCTTTTCCAAACATGTATAGCTCTCCATCTTTAGAAATAACAGAACTACTTCCATTATTGCAGGCAGTATAGACCACAATCTTTCCTTCCATTTTAATTATCTTCTTAGGTTTATATGGTTTTGATTGCCTTCTGCTCTTAGCTTATGAAACAAATGAATAAAATTAATTTAACACATCTACAAATATCCAAGGAACCAGCAGTCAAGAACTCAGACGTCATATTGCACTGGGAAAATCTGCTGCAAAGGACCTCTTTAATGTGTTGAAGAACAAATATGTCACTTTGAAGACTAAGGTGTATCTTACCAAGCCATGGTATTTTCAATGGCCTTATATGCATGTGAAAGCTGGACAATGAATAAGGAAGACCAAAGAGTTAATGCCTTTGAATCATGATGTTGGCAAAGAATATTGAAAATATTATGGACTGCCAAAAGAACTGACAAATCTGTACTGGCAGAAATGCAGCCAGAATGCTTCTTGAAGTGAGAATGACCATACTGCGTCTCACCTACTTTGGTCAAGTTGGCAGAAGGGACCATTACCTAGAGAAGGATATCATATTTGGTAAAGAAGGGGTTAGCAAAAAAAGGGAAGAACCTCAACAAGATGGATTGACACAGCGGCTGCAAAGATGGGCTCAAGTACAGCAAGGATTTTGAGGATGGAGCATGATCAGGCAGTGTTTTGTTCTACTGTACACAAGGTACCTACGAGTCGGAGCCAATTTGACAGTACCTAACAACAACAACACCATGTACAAATAACTGGAGTTTCTGGGTGGTACAAAAAGCTAACATGCTGAGATGCTAATTGAAAGGTTGGAGGTTTGATTCCACCTGGATGCCCTTGGAAAAAAGACCTGGTTATTTATTTTCAAAAAATCAGCCACTGAAAACCTTAAAGAGCACAATTCTATTCTCACATACATGAAGATGCATCAAGTCAGAATCAATTTTACAGAAATGGGTAAGCAACTTGCTTACATACAAATAATGGTTTCTATATAAAGCCCAAGGAAAAAGAAATGTAACCTGCATTTATGAATAAACTTTATTTATTTTCACAAAGGCCAATATAAACTCAAAGGCCAACATGTCAATTATACAATAAATCAATCTGTAAGTCTTATTTGGTCAATTAGCATTTAGATGATCACTATCTTGCTTTTTTTTGAAGCACGCTTAAATTCCCAAAGGGTAACGTAATTTATACCAAACTTCCAGGGGGTCCAATCTGTAGCTTAGCTATTTACACTACTTGTACTGTCATATATATAAAAATTCTCTTTTCTCTCAAACTCAGCCTCATCTATAATTTTATGCTAAAGCCTGGAAAGTGAAACAAGTCCCTCATTGATTCCAGATTCAATTGTTAAATATCTATACCAGGTTAATGACAGATTGTAAGGAGAGGAAAGATACATATGGAAAAAAGAATAAATTTAAAGTTCTTAGAATAAACAAAAGATAGGACATATTAATCTACTGCTTTTTTAGTCAGCCCCTGCATACCTTTTGGAATAAAACATACTATTGTCCTGGATACAATTCTGGTGTTTAAAGATACCAATATATATTTTTCATACAACATGATCCATATACACACATATGGCAACTATTTTATCTGCTGCTCAACCAAAGGAAAACAAAATATGCTCCAAATGTTAAGGGGAAAACCTGGGAGTGCTAAAGTATCTGAGAGATATTACTAAACTTTATGGGTATCTGAAGGGATATTTCCAGGGTAACTTTTATTTAAACATGATTTTTGCTTTATATGTTGACTTCAAAAACCTAATCCCCGTAAGATACAACTCTACAGTGCTAAAAAGTATTAAGCATATGAAAAGTTACAGATGAGAAAGAATAATCCTTTCAGGAAGAATCTTAGCAGAAATATAGAAAAGAGATAAACAATATTGATTATTTTTCCATTCTGAGTAACAATTTCATTATAGACAAAAAAAAAAAAAAATCAGGAACAGTGATCTAGAAATGACACTGTTACACAAGGATACATAAAATTTACCTTCATTCTGAAATATATATTCCTTCCAAAGTCTGGACTTTCTTAAAACAATCTAATGGAATAGTTTTTAAATTAACACTAACTGACAAAACAAGACAATAATACATTCTCAGATAAACAGCTATGTATCTATAAAGCATATAAAAAATTCACGAGGGGAGTTCTGGCAAGATGGCAGACTAGGCAGAAGGACTGCACAGATCGTCTTCAACAAAGAAAAGGGAAACCAATTAACACAGACACAGAAGATAATCTT
>NW_006921668.1:4195849-4244889 GCF_000298275.1 Orycteropus afer afer
GCCCCTAGCTGCCCTTCAGTCTGGAATTGAACCCACACCTGTGGTTTCCAGCCAAACAAAGTACAGGCATGTGAGTTAAACATTTACCTCAAGCAGACACACGCCCTGGAGAGAACAATCATGGGAGAAGGAAGGGCTGCTTATGCACAGGGAGACAGCTCAGGGCGCAAGACAGTATGGAAGCATGGACACTGGGAAGAGGTAACTATTGGGAGGAAGTGGGAGGAGAGCTTTTGCATTGTGGTAAACATGAGACTAAGTATATGTAAACTGCTGTATGGAAAGTGAATTTTCTCTGTAAATCTTCACCCAAATCACAATAAATAAAATTAAAAAAAAAAAAAAAATCCCGAATATGGACTCTAGAAGAATGAAATCTGCAATCACAGTTCTTTAATGAACAGTATACCACAAAACCAAACCCACTGCCATCAAGTAAATTCTGACTCACAGCGACCCTAGAAGACAGAAGAGAACTGTCCCATAGGATGTCCAAGGCTATAAATCTTTACAGAAGCAGAATGCCTCATCTTGCTCCCATGGATTCAAACCACCAAGCTTTTGGTTAGCATCCAAATGCTTTAACCAATAAGCCATCAGATCTCCTCTCAGTACACCACTACCATTAACTAAGTATGTGCTAATGTAAAAACCTCTATCATACTTGGTGACGTTAGCGTTATTGAAATTAAAAGGTCGCTATAAGTCAGAATCAACTCAATAGTAGTATATTTCTTTCTTTTTTTTGCTAAATAAATCCCAAGGTATTTTTACTATATGTCCAGTTGATCAGCCAACTTACTTGATTCTCCATCTTCTCCTTTACTAGCAGATCCTGTAAAAAATATGCTTCCATCTTCAGCCACTAAAAGGGCATGAGAGCCATCGTGTCCAACTGAGAAGTGGACAATCTTTGGAGATTTTGTAATTGGTAGCTCAACCCATTTTCCTGCTGAAGGTCCACCTTGTTTGATTCCAAGACTCTGGTATTTGCCAGTGTAATATATCTTATTTATTAAAAATGAAAGAAAGAAAATAATTACATACAATGCCTTTTTGAGCTAACAGTGCATCAGGTTCCATATGATAGAAAAAGAAATTCCATATTTTACTGAAAAACAAAAATAACAAGAGCCCAAACCCTTTTTTATATTATGCTACTTCTATTAAGCTGAGTAGAAGAGAAATATGCATATTAAAACACACACACAGAATTCATAATAGTTTCTCCATATCTGTTCAGGATACTTACAGTTTTTTTAATATTTTTATTTATTCCCATATACTCTAAACTCAATTGTGAGATATTAATAAAATTCTCAATTTACTCTTCCAAGCTGTAAAAAGTCCTATATACAAATATGTTATAATTTAAATTTTCAGAATTTTTAAAATTATCTTACTTTATCCTCACATGCAGTAGATAAAAAGTTTCTATCTCTATAGATTAAATTCCATAATCTATGACTTACAAATACATACTTCTACATCCTCCAACTTGCAGTTTGTATATTCACAAGTAGAGAAATTTGCAATGAATATACACAAAATGTAAATTTACCCCAACTCAAACAATTACAAAGAGCTCCATAATTTAAATTCTGTATTTATAAAAATGTAACATTTTATAGTTTGTAAAGTTTTATGTTGTAATTTTCTTTCTTGCTATTTTATTAATAAAATTTTATATTAAAAAAAACTCATTTAAGAACAAAATTTAAAAAGATGCTACATTAAACATGTGAACCATATAAACTAATTAGCTAACTATACCAACTACCTCTTAAAGCAAAAAATGTTAATTTTATCCTGGGAGAGTAATTTACCTTTCCACTTGCGGTTTTCATTAGTGCAAACTCTCGTCCTGCACCAAGAATTGCTGACTCCTCATCAAATCCTGTACCTGATATACAATAAGACTAATAAATGCTATTACATTTTTAATATGAATAATTTTCAAGCATAACATGCACTACTTTAAGTGATTAAAAACTCAATCAATTAATATAGACTCAAAAACAAGGATGACAAGATATATGTCATATTCCTGGTTAAAAAAAAAAAACACTAATAACAGTAACAGTTACACTATTCCAAAGAAAGATTAAGTTATCCTAAGTTTCATGATTTGTCCCAAACTAGTACCCAATTATTTCTTTAAATATAAACAAAAAAATTTAAAAATTTAGTATCAGCAGTATTCCAAGAATGAATAAATAAACATATTTTCATAGAGCACCTATTAGATAACAGGCAATATAAAGTAAATGAATCTTATCTCATTTGAACCTCACAACTGTACTGCCATTTACAAATGAACAAAATATAAAGCTTCATGACTTCAGACCAGATACAGAGTTGTTTGAGGGCTTGAAGAATGTCATGTAGATATTTGAATTAATGTTATTGCAGATACTCTATTATACGTTTTTTTTTTTCTACAGAACATTTCATGAATTCTATGTGCATACACACACACAGATCTTTATGCATATTTTCAAAAATCATAAAACTATGAATAAATAATTGTAACTTCCCATAGGGTGCAATTTATGAATTTTTCCAATTATAAAAAGGATTAATGACTATACTGGGCTTTTAAATTTAAAAACTGTAATCCCAATTGAAATGTTTTCCATGAGGGAATTAATTATAAAATTAAATTAATAAAAGCACTAGTGTCAAGTTTGTTAAAATAAAAGAAAGAGCAATTAAAAAAGATGGGTCTTGCAAAGAATTCCACAAGTTAAAGAAGGGCACTATGAGGTCTGGAGTGGCATGGCAAACAAAAATTGAGACCCATATCAGTAATCCTAATTGCAAGTGTAAGTACACTTAGTTTGAGAAATACCCTGCTTGTCTGCATCTCTGTATCTAAATAAAATATTATTAATCAATTTGTTAGGTCAATTGCCATTTTCACAATCAATGGAATCATTCTATGCATATCTTGAAAATCTATTCAAATAAAAACTTAAAGGTTTGAATGAGAGAATTATGTATATTATTATAGTAATATTTATAATAAAAGTTTACAAAAATTTAACTGAACATAAAGGGACATATAAATTAATGATACCTACCTGTGTTGCCCACACATAATTCTTATTATATATAATTTTCCTTTGCATTATTCAAAATAAACATGGTAAGTTATTAGTCAATTCCTTAAAATGGTCTTCAAATACACTGCTTAAAGAACTGTATTTCCTATTTATATGTATTAGCTCATGATTGTCCTTTATAGCAACAGACATTAAAACAGCTGCCAAAAAATAAGCTACACTGCTGAAAACACACGTTTTTTAAAAGAATAAAGAATATTAAAAGTAAAATATGAGGGAAAGGCTTATTTTGCCATCTTACTTATAATATGCAAGTCCTTTTCCAGATCAAATAGTGAGATACCACAGGCATGTAAGCATTTTCTGGCCAGTTTAAGCTGTAATTCTTGTTGTAGCACAGGCTCCGTACTTGTGGCAAATATTCTGACAACAAAACCATCCTAAAGGAAATAAAATATTCACAGTTATGTTGCATACATTGGTCTTTTAAGGCTCTACATTTTTAACAAGGGGCACTGGGTGGCACAGTGGTTAAGTGCTTGGCTACTAACAGAAAGGTCAGCCGTTCAAACCTAGTAGCCACTCTGCATGAAAAGTAAGTGGCAGTCTGCTTTCAAGAAGGTAACAGCCTCGGAAAACTTATGGGGCAGTTCTACTCTGTCCTACAGAATCGCAATGAGTGGGAATCGACTTGACACCAGTGGGTTTGGTGTAGTCTAACAAAAACTAAATAAAGCAAAAGAAAAGGGTTCTACTTACACCAGCTACTCATGATTCAAAGTACTTACATCTCTGGAAGCAGCTATTTGATTAATATATTCTCCATCAGTGAATAAAATATTTTGACCTTCAGTGTGGCAATCTGTACAGAAGAAAGAAAAAAAATAATTATATTACAATATAAACAAACATCTCATAAAATGACTTTACTCCTCTGCTGAAGTCAGAATGAGAGCTCTCCACGCAATAAGGATAAACTTAAACTAAAAAGGAGACTGTACTTTTTAATAAAGAATTGCAAATTAGCAGATATTAAGTAATTCAGCTAATTACACTTATTATATTTTGTATTTACATTTATAATTTCTACAAAGACCTGAGAACCCAGCTAATTTCAAAAGGAATTAGTATTAAATATAATCTGGTAGTAAACATGCACCACAATGAATAAACTATAATGTTGGTTATAATCATTTCAATACAATCACATGCAACGTAGGCAACACTCTACCTTCAGACATACATCATGGTAATTAGCGTCACAGAAAAATACAGATAGACCTACAGCTTCTGTATTTGAGGTCAATGGTGTCCAACTACAGATATACCTTGCTTTATAAAACAGATGGAATTCAAAACTGGTTTATAGTTTTTTATTTATAAGCTCAATATTTATTTCCAGCACTTTTAGCATGTTGCATGCTTTAAACTTTTTAAACGTTCACCCTTCATAGAATAGCGAAATCTATGCATATATATTTCTTTTTGTCAGAAAGGGTCATACATCTCGGCTGGAATATCGCATTTTGTCAATACTGAATAAATCTCTGTGGAATTGTTACAAGGGATAACTGTATTACAGAAGGACCACTGAAACGTGTTAGTGATTGCTACTAAGTAACATGAAACTACAAGCAAAATCTAACATCTAAATATAAACTGTATCCTTTTGGAAAAAACAAATGTTTTTTAGCAAGCAAATATAAAAGCACACACATTTCCCAAAATAATTGCAGGGAACTAGGATGAATCTCTCCATTAATCACAATACCAAATGAAAACAAGTTTCTATTTGCACCTGAATCAATGAAACATAAAATTCTGTTTCTAGAATCTGGTAATGGAGACCCCCCCACCCAAATAAACTGGATAACTCTATGTCTTTGCCCAGGAGCTTCATACTAGCATACTTCCTTATTATAAATATGCAAAACACAGGCAGACCCTTACCAAATAGAGAATTCAGTGATCACAAACTGGAAATAGAAACTGGGAGACAAGGCCCACTGGAAGCCCAAGAGACTTGGTAATCAAAGAGAGGAGAAATCGAAAGAAAGAGTTCCTAGTCCACTGTACAGAATACAAAGAGGCACAAGAAAGATGCTTCTCAAGCTTTAAGCAGTAAGATTTTAAACTAAAAAGCAAAGAAGAAAAACTCATTATAATTTCAGATAAATGCAGGGGTGAGGGGGGAAGCGGCGCAAGAAGAGTACCAAAAAGCCTCATGTTCTGAGGCAACCTGTCACCAGACATAGAGAGTAAATGACATAGGATACAATATAAAAGATAAACTGAAAAATAAAGGATAAAATAAATGATAATTAACAAACAAACAGAAAAAGAGTATGTTTAAATTCAGCAATACTAGGATGAAAATCATGTTTTTGTAAACTGGACTGTTAAGACAAGTTGGAACGCAAAGCTCAAGGAATTACATTCATTTTAAATATGGTATTTGTTACCATTTATAAACCTGACAATTGACTTCTCTGTTCCTTCTTGAAGGCAAAGCTAGAGTGCAGTGTTTTCCCTATCTAGGTGAGAAAAAAAAAAAAAAAAGTTCTATGAAGAAATTAAGATCCAGGTCAAAGAATGGGGAAAATGACAAACTTCTTCCAGGCTTGAGGGCTGAGTCTTCATGCTGTGTTATTGCAAAAAGATTTCCTCTTTATCCTTTCTTTATCCTTCATGTAATGTTACATAACAGCATCTTCAGGAAAATTCTAGGCAACATCTGCCAGTTCAGAAGACACACAATATCCTTCCAAAGTTTGATTCATTCTTCTTCACGAACACAGTATATATTTGTAAAACACAGAATTTAAAGCCATAATTTTATTATGAGAAGTTGCATTTCATATGTTAAATGATATAGAGGGATTTTACAATGAATAAAGACATTAAAAGTCATTTTTTTATCACAGTGGAATAAATATAGAAGCTTTGCACAGGTATTTTCAAATGGTCTTGTCACTTACAATCTCTATTAATGATCAGGGCTCAGAAGCAAATCCTTTATATTATTCATCCACTTGGGAGGTGAAGGAGATCTACCAATTTATTAAACCTAAAATTTTTCTTCTAGAATATTATCCTAAAATTTTTTCACAAAGACAGAGCAATAGGGATGCTCATTACAGTATAATTTATATAACAAAAAATTGGAATCCCATTCCAACATATTAATCAATGGACTATATTTTATAATATTAAAATGTGTAGAAGACTATTTAATGGCATGGAAATATACTCAGAATAGTAAGTGAAAGAAGTTAAAAAATATATATATTTAAAATATGATCACAGTATATATATTTAAACATAAGAATAGATATTCACTTGTTTTGATTTTATTCTTTTGCTCATGATTTTTCTATAATAAATGTTTTCTTTGTATAAGTGTTTTGAGGTATACATGTTATTATTAAAAATACATATTTTAAGGGAGCTCTGGTAGTATAGTACCTAAGGCATTTGACTGCTAACCAGAAGGCTGGCAGTTCAAGCCCACCAGCCACTCCTCAGAAGGAAGATTGGGCAATCTACTTCCACAGAGATACCACCTCCGAAACCCAAGGAGGGGTCACTATGAGTAGAACTGACCCAACAGCAATGAGTTTTGAGGTTTTATATGTTTTAAAAATAATCATTATTATTATTAAGACCAGAGATAGGGCCCAGGACTTGTGATGAAGAAAATCCTTAGACTTATCTGAAAACAGCCAGCCATTTAACAAAATGGCTTTATTAAGTCATCTGTTTTCCAAAGCTGCCCTAAAAAGAACAAAATATGTGACATTTACCTTAACATGGGGCCATGTAAACTAATTTAGTTATAAATAGTAATACTGACATAAATGTTTCAATTATTTGGGAAAAAAAAAAAAAAGCAAAAATTAGTAAGCATCCTGGGAGCTATTATCCTTCTCGATGTGTTCTTCAGAGCAGTGGTACTCAATTGTGTTCATATGGTCAAATGCCTAGAAACTTCTGCTTACCTTAAAATTACAGATAAGATACATTAAATAGTCAATTTTTTAATATAAACAAACCACTTCAGAAAGTATAAGCAAATTCAAAGACTTCACAATGTAAAATATTTTATGCCTTTGCCCAGTGTTCCTCAATGCTGAGATTTACCATCTCAATTTAAACAGCAGTGATTCTAATGATGAATTAAATTAAGGCAAAATGAATTGTGTCCAAAGGATGTTACCAGAGTTTTATTAAAAGAGTAAATGATAGAATTTTTTAAAAAAATTCTTGGCATAGTCTTAAAACTCTGTCTCTGAAAACACTTTAAAATAAAGAAGAAAACTCAAAGCATATTGTTAGAATAAAAATAAACAGAAGATTTTTGTACCAGATCATATAACAGCCAGTGTTGTTTTTGCAGTAAGAGCAACAAAGTAATGCTGCACTAATTCAGCAGTTGAGATAGTTGGGAGGGGGTGTGTGTGCAAGATTTTGAAAATGAATATTAAAACTCATCAGACTTTATGTCTATTATCCTCACATGCATTAATTTTACATAGCTTATAAAATGTTTTGTATATCAAGATTTTTGAATAATTTCTAAGCAGGCACTATTTTTTGCTAATCAGTCTTTATATATATAAATGCCTAACATGCACATCTCTTAAAATCACTTGTAAAGAAAAAACAACCAGTGGAATGACGTACCTGGTAACATTACAGTACCATCTTGCTCCAGTGTTTCAGGGCTTATTCTTATGGCTGTCATGCTGTGGTTACTCATATCTCTATACAATAAATAACCCTGACAACAACAAAAAATTCCTTATGTCATGTGTTAAAATTTATTTTCATTACAAATTCAGCAACAAATGCAGCCATACAGTTCCACATTATAGTTGAGGTACAATAATACATCAATATTGATGGCTAAAATACATTAAAGCTTAAAAATATAACAGTATGCGTATGCTTTAATAAGAGAGAAAACAATACAATTAATCATATTCTCAGATATATATATATAAACAGTAGACTACATAGGACAAGGTAAATATTTTCTTGAAAATGACTATCACTTGTCAATGAAATAACAGAAATTATCATCATTAACAAAAAATTTTAAGAAAAAATAACTGCAATTATTTAAGGTGCCATTTCACAGTGAATAGAGTATTGGTTTTAGATGGACTGATTTACCAGACCATATTTCTGTAAAAATATTTTTCATGCATTATTTCCTAAAACAATGGGTAGCAAATAAAAATTTGATGAGACATTTTATAACAAGTTATGTTTTTCAAAATAATCACTGAATAATGAATTTGGTACCTAAAAATAATTTTAGAATCTCCCCACTAGTTGACATTATTTTTCATATAACAACAATTATTTCTTTAGTTTCTAAAATGCTTTCAAGTATCTTTTATCCTATGATGCCAGCAGTAATTCTGTGCACTGATAAAGCAGGTGTGCAGAGAAATCATTCTACTTCTTTTCACAGGGGTACCTGGGCTTTGTCTCTTAGGAAGAGTTTGTATGGGAGCAAGCATTTCTGGCCTCTCTTTTCCATCTTTCATTTGCTTCTCTCCATGGGAAGAGCAATAATGCATCTGATAGCACTCTTCATAAGAAATTCATTTAGCCACACTCTACAGGGAATGAGTTCATGGGATTAAGAAAGCAACACGGCCTCTTTTCTCTCTCTTTGGTGATATTCTGCATCGCTTTCTATACAGCTGGCCAAGTGTTTACAGGCAGGCCAAACTGTGATCCCTGGAAGAAACTCATCTAGACTTAGAATAGAGGAGTGTGTGGTAAGAAGCCCTAATTTGGCTTCAGGTCACAGATACATTTTCCAATTCAGATTTGCTATCATAAAGGTAGACTTTGATTCTTATCTAGAAGCTGCCTAAACAAGAACTCCAACAGAAGGCATTTTCATTCCCATTTTACAGATAAATAACAGAGGACCAAAAAGTTAACTGAGTTTTCCAAAATCACACAGCTGGTAAATAGCAGGGCCAGAATTAAAAAGTACTTTTATTAATTCTAAGCCAATGTTTTTCATACTAGGCTATACTGTTTTCAGGGGGAGTCCCTGGGTGGTGCAGGTAAGTGCTTAATTGCTAACTGAAAGGCTGGCGTTGGAGTTCACCCAGAGACACCTTGGAAGAAAGGCCTGGCAATCTACTGCCAAAAAGCAGCCACTGAAAACTCTGTGAAGCACAGCTCTCCTCTGACACACATGGCATCACCTTGAGTTCAAATTGACTAACAGCAATTATTGTTATTTTCTTTTTTAAATACTGTTCTATATTGTTTAAAAAGAATATATATATATATATATATATATATATATATATATATATGTATGTATATATGTATATATATGTATGTATGTATATGTTCAGTTCTGTTTAAACAGGAGTGTCATTACGTACTAATTAAACAAAAATACAAACCACATGTTTTTAAAATTTAAGAAAGTTTGGTTTACTGTGGATATTCTCCTACCTGAGCATACCCTAACCAAGACTTTTTTTCTTTTCTGTTTCTGATGCGGGATGTAGAATTGTATATATGGCCCTGCAAAACAACAAACATTAGTCTATCAAAAATTTCATAATTAATAATGAAAATAATACAAATGGATGAATGGCATTTAATGTACACATTTCAGTTAAGATTTTTAAAGAATTTCTGTATATCAAAAGTAGATGGCACTCCAAAAGTGAGGCTAGAAGCAAAAGGAACTCAATTCAGTATGGGTGCATCTTATGCTATGATTGAGAACTGTAAGGAAAAACTTACCCTAACTGTTCCACTGTATCCAGAGCCTATTTTGTATAAGCCATCCTTGCATAAGAGATAAAGAAAAAATCCATCATTCTGAAGTAGGCACTGATCATCTTCATCAACAGATATTTCTTTTAATGGCCACTTGTGCATCAAAGCTGCTTTCTTAATGCCATTACTAAACCAGTCCTGAATTTGAATTTTTCCCACTAAAACCGCTTGTACACTCCTCTGGAGTGAATTTAGTATTGTTGGCACCTATTCAACAGGAAAGAAAAAAACAAAAGGATATTTAAAAATGTTCCAAACACAGAACAAGACAAAGACATTTTTGTAAAATTTATTTTTAAAAAAAATTTCTATGAATAATGATGTTTGGCATGCAAGCAAAAAATAACATGAAGTTCATTTTTAAGAAGCAAATCTCAAGCAGACCAAGAAAAATGTCAAATCTGAAGATTATCTTGCATTTCTTACCAAAAAAACCTAACATATGCATGTTTCTCAAAAATACCAGGTAACCTGCCCTATCTACATGAGTTGAGTAAAATATATTATTAAAATTAATTGCACCTGTCTCTTTTACTTTTTTAACGTGGCTAGTGGAAAATTTTAAATGATGTACATGTGGCTTGAATTACGTTTCTACTGAATGGTGCATTCTAGAGGGCAGAGCTTTCAAAGGTACTTCAGACCCATTGTTCAGAGAGATATATTCTCCTTTTAGTTTTCAGGCCATTAACTCAGCCAAAATATGTAGCTTTTATTTATATAAAACTTTTTTTTTTTACTTAAAAGTAATATACAAATATATAGTCAAATACTACTTCAAATTTTCTCTCTAGAAGCAGCCACATTAAACTTATTGCTGTTTTATCTAGAATTTATATTCTATGCAATATGCCAAAGCTTCCTTCACTTTTAGTTTTCTTTCTATTCATAAGTATTATGAAAATGGTGCCCTTCCTCCTTATTCAAATCCTTAAAATTTAACTATAATTTTTGCATAAACTGAAACTCAAAGTACATTTTATTATGATTATGCAAACACGCTTTAGAAACGAGCCAACATAGTATACCAAATTACATCATTTCCCTCCTTGTATAATATTTTTCAAGTCAATAATTGTACCATTTTTACATTTGCCAAGTTTTTTCAATACTCATCCCTAAATGTTCCGCTAACTCCTCTCACTAAAGTCAAACATGGCATTTCTACTTTTACCCCTTGGCAACATCCCTTGTAAAGCCTCCTGCCCTGTTGCGCCCATCTGAATGATCTGTAGGCCTTCCATAGCTTCCTGAGGACCCTGCACATACATCATAGAAGGTAAAATTGTTCCATATCTTGCATATTCAAAAGTATCTTCTATTTTTAACAACAGTTGGGCTAGGTACAGTGAATATCATTTTCCCTCAGAACTCTGAAGACACTGTTCTGTTATTTACTACTTGCTAATGTTGCTTCTGAGAAGTGCAATGCCAATTTGTTTGATTTTTTGCAATGTACCCTGTCTTCGCTATGTGGAAGCTTTTTATGATCTTTATCATCAGTGTTTTGATATTTCACTGTTACGCTTTGGTGTGAATCAATTTTCATTCATTGTTGAGAACTGAGTTTGTGTCTTGCTGATATGAAAATTTGTATCTTTGGGGTCTAGGAATTCTCCTTATAAGATTTCTTAGGTAATCTCCCCTCTGTTGGAACCCCTATTAGTCAGATATTAAGAGTTTTTGGATGGAATCTCTAATTTTATATTATACTGCTATTTTCTACTCTGTCTTACACCCACCCCCTATTTCTTGGTGATTTCTTCAACATGACATTTCTAACCCTTCTACTGTTGACTGCTAACCAGAAGGCTGGCAGTTCAAACCCACCAGCCACTCCTCAGAAGGGAGATGGGGCAATCTACTTCCGTAGCGATACTGCCTAGGAAACCCGAGGAGGGGTCGCTATTAAGTTGGGTCCAACTCAAGGGCACATAACAACAACAACAACATCCTATTTTTAACTTCCAAAAATGATTTCTTGTTCTATGATTTTCTAAAAATAGAATATATAATTTTCTTCTCTTACCCCTAATGAAATCTTAATCTTAGTTTTCTTAGAAAATTATTATTTCTCCTCTCTGTATTCCTTTTATCCAAAGTTTCTTTTATTATTATAATTATTAATTTTTGGTTCATCCCTTCAGAAAGGATTTTAGTCTCCATTACTAAGGCACTTCACAATACTACCATTCCTAACCTACTTTAAACTCTCAGCATAAGCTTTTTGCAATAGACAGGTAATATGAATTGGAGTCTCAAAATAATTTATTCCTTATGCATTCTCAGGGAAGACTGTTCCCCCTCCATCCCAAGCCAGGCTGATAAGAGTTTTTTGAAATGAAGTTGGTAGATAAAAAGGGGCCAAATCATAAAGAATACTGTAAGCGTTAATACAGGGTTTCAGTTGGAGTTCGGGATGGAAGGACAGAGCAGGCTTACAGAGATCTTCAGTGTTGACTCTGGGACCTAGTAGTTTTGTGTAGACTAGAGGCTGGGTATAATACTAGAGTCAGAAAAATCTGTGTTCAAGTCCTATCTCTGTTATTTGACAGCACTCTACTGGTATAATTATAATAAACTTCTCTCTTACTCTCATCACCATGTCTTATCGTATGGACCCCTGAAACATTCTCTTTCCACCACTGCAATATCAATATCTTCTACCTCTGAACTGGTTAATTTCAACTCATCTTTTAGATCTCACCTTATATCCCATGGGAGGGCTTCCATGAACCTAGTTTACCTAGTACCTATGCTGTAGATTCTAATACTATTCCTAAATCTTTACAAAACTAAATCAACATAGAAGCTCAATAAATTCTGATGGTGTACTGCCTAAGCCATCTGACTGCTAACTAGAAGGCTGGTGGTTCAAACCCACTAGCCACTCCTCAGAAGGAAGACTGGGCAATCTACTACCATAGAGATAATGCCTCAGAAACCCAAGGAGGGGTCGCTATGAATCGGAACCAACTCGACAGCAATAAGTTTGGTTTTTTTGGATGCTATTAAAATTTAGTATATTAGAATTATTCTTTGTTATTTTATTACAATTTGAGGTTTATATATTTTAAAGATATATTTACATTAAATATTCACAGAATCCTTAAAGTATGTCTACGGAACACAGCTTGAAACTGCTAACATTAGACGAACTTCAAAATAATTAAGGACCATGAAAAGGAACAAGTGGATTTCAGGCAGGGCAGAGAAGGAAAAGATTGACAGAAGAATTCTAGAGTCAGGAGACTGCTCATGTTTGACATGAAGAGTTCAAGATACCTGAATAAGCCATAGAAAATAACCCACATACTCCTTTTGCTTTTTTTTAACTGCTAATGGCAGCACTGGGAGAGTCCTTCCATCTGTCATGGAGGTTGTTCTAGAGGCCAGAGAAAGGTATAGAATAGGGACTTAAGACTATAACTTCTTACTCAATTTCTAGAATATCCAAAATAATTAAATCAAGTTTTCCTCTAAGGAGAATTACAGGATTCACCATTAAAAATGGTGAAAACCTTATTCCACAATCAGATATTAAAGCTAAAAATGTTATATGCCTGATTGAAGTAACTGAGAGACAAAAAAACAATGCCTGCCTGAGAAACCATAATCAATCAAAAATATAGTCGATTGATATCATACCCTTTTCTTTTAATAGAGAAATGATATTTAGAAGTCATGAAGAATTTTTAAGCAGGAATAAACATGAAATACCTGAATAGTTTGGCAAGCATGGCTGCCATTGTTGGTGAGGATAGCAGAGATGGCCTGAAGTGTCCTTCCTGTTTCTCCCCAAGAAGCCACCAGACTAAAGAGGCAAGCACAGGAAAGTGCTGTCAGGGACTGTCCTGTGCTGTCATTCATTCCAGTACTTCGAACAGTGATTTCCAAAAGGAGCTGGAAGAGAGACTCTGTGGATAAAATAAAACTCAATTATATTCATTGAACATACAGAATGTTATATACTTATACCTAGTCTCATTACAAAAACTATTTAAGCCAGTTAAAACACCTATATTAATTGCTTTCTAGTTACCTTTTATTCTAAAAGTTAAAATATTCATATACCGAGGGCCCCAGAGAGCATTTAGTTCAACACCTTATTTTTGTAAATGATCAACGGCACATAACAACAACAACAACAAGGTTACTGAAAATAAACTAGCATAATGCCTAAGGCACTTGACTGCTAACCAGAAGGCTGGCAGTTCAAACCTCCTAGCCACTCCTCGGAAAGAAGGCTGGGCAATCTACTTCCATAGTGATACTGCCTCGGCAACCCAAGGAAGGGTCGCTATGAGTTGGATCCAACTCTATAGCACATAACAACAACAAAGGCATTCACAAGGAGCTCTGGTAGCATCGTGCCTAAGGTACTTGACTGCTAATCAGAAGGCTGGCGGTTCAAACCCATCAGCCACTCCTCGGAAGGAAGATAGGGCAATCTACTTCTGTAGTGATACTGCCTAGGAAACCCAAGGAGGGGTCACTATGAGTCGGGGCCGACTTGGCTGACTCGACAGCATATAACAACAACGACAACAATAAAAGCGTTCATATATATAGTCAACAAATTCATTCTATTAAGCAATAAACCATTCATTGCACTTATTCTTTTAGATTGAGATGAATATGGGCTCTTAAATGTTAATTGTCCAGAACCTTACAGATTTTCAAAACAAAAGAATATATAAAAGATATGATGCTATAATTTGTTTCAATACAAATTGGTTTTGTCATTAACATAATAGCAATTCACATTTATAGACTCACTGCCATTGAGTCAAATCCGACTGATAGCAAACCCTCCTTGGGTTTCTGAGGTAGTATCTCTTTGGAAGTAGATTGCCCAGTCTTCCTTCTGAGGAGTGGCTGGTGGGTTTGAACTGCTAGCCTTCTGGTTAGCAGTCAAATGCCTGAGGCACTACGCCATCACAGCTCCCACACTTATAAAAGGAGTATGCAATCCATTCATACCCTAGAAAAACCTCTAGGTTAACATGACAGATATCTTCCTTTAATGAATAAAGAAACAGAGAAGGTAAAAAAAAAAAAAAAAAAAAATCCCCAAATTTTGATGCCAGTTAGTGGCAAAGATGGAAAGCATAACACAAGAATATTCTATGGCCAGCAGAGTTCTCCAAAAAAGATTCCCTGGAATAACTCCATCCAAGATTGAACCAGTGTCCTCTGGATATTTCCTCCATGGAAAGAAAGGAGGATTTGAAAATACTTAAAGAGTGCCTAATCAGAGAGAAAGAGTATGTTAGAAAACAGGGAAAAAATCAGAAAGAGGAAGAAAGGGCAAAGGAAAGGGGAGGGAGGAAAGAGAGCAAGAGAAATATAGATGATCACTTTGCCATTCTCTCTAAACTAAAAGGCTATGTATGATTTATTTGGTAAGACACAGAAACCTAGGAGTCATCCTTGATCCCCCTGCCTACACCTCACCTTTCATATGTAATCCCAAATTAAGTTCTATTATTCCATTTCCTAATTAATTTCTCCACTTACGTCTATCTCACCACCATTTTCCTAATCCATGCTAATACCAGCTATTAACTGCACTATTAAAAAAGTGTTCCTAAATTATCTCCTATTCTTCACTTTCATAGCCAAAGTAAATTTTTGAAACAAACTTCTGGGTTATTATCTAAACTCCATTCATTCCTTTGTCAATGCCTTCCTCCCTGTTTCCCTCTCCTTTCCCCCATTCATCCTCTCTTTCTTTACTAGTATCTCTATTTATCAGTCTTTCCTTTATTCTATCCATCGTTCCCTCCACCTTTCCAGCCAACCATCTTTCTTCCCTCTCTCCTTTCATCTATCCTTCCATCCATCTAAGCTTTCATCTCTATCCTTCTATTATTACCCCTCTTCCCTACTTTTATTTATTCAGCAAATACTTACTGAATTCTTACTGTAAACTATTCTAGATTGGAGTAGTATAGTAATAAGCAAGACAGACAATGTTTCCACTCTCAAAAAAGTACACTGAAGTAGAAGAAAAGTCAATAATTTAATAAATAGTTTCAGAAAATACATGCTATAAAACAAAGGGCTATGAGTTAGACTGACTTTCCATTCTACTCAGAAGACTAACTAACTCCTTTCTATGCCCTATAAAGTTTTCCATGACCCATTTCCTCCTGCCTCTCTTCACACAGTATCACAAGGTCTTCCTCCCTTCACAGACCAGCCATACTTGTATTTTTTCAGGCTTTGCTGTTTCTTTCTCAGAGCCTTTCCAGTGCTGTCTTTTCTGCCTGGGACACTTATAACCTGTTTTTTTTTTTTCATCCTCAAGCCTCAAATGTCCTATCTTCAGGAAAGCCTGTTATAAATTCCTACAACTCATCTACTCCAATGCTAAGTTCCATAATGACAGCAACAGTGTCTGTACTGCTCATCACCATATCACGGTCTCTTAGCATCTAACATAAGAAGCGCTCAAAAATTTCTATTAAACAAATAAATTATTTGATAAGCCAAAATTTAGCATACTACAAGTATACTTCCTTTTTATTGTGCTTTCCTTTATTGTGCTTCACAAACACTGCATTTTTTACAAATTGAAGGTTTGTGGCAACCCTGAGTCAAGCAAATCTACAGGCACCATTTTTCAACAGTATGTTCTCACTTCGTGTCTCTACGTCACATTTTTTAAAATCTCACAATATTTCAAACTTTTTTTTTAATGTTATTGCACATTTAATAAAGTACAGTATAGAGTAAATGTAAGTTTTATATGCACTGGCAAACCAAAAATTTTGTGTGATTTGCTTTTTATTGAGATACTCGCTTTATCAAGGTGGTCTGGATTTGAACCTGCAGTATCTCCAAGGTATGCCTGAATTTTGCAAATGTAAGCTAAGATTTTATATTTAACTGAGTAACTGAGAATATATATTCTACTCTTAAATTGAACAGAAAGATGAATAATTTTTTAAAAAAATAACGATGAGTAAATCAAAATCCATTTGTAAAGAGAAGTTTGGTATATACCAATGATGATGCTATTCCAATAGTATCAGTTATATACAAGGTGACATGAATAACAAGAAAATAACCAAACAGGGAAAAGATAACTAATATGATTATGTTCAGATATTGGGTCAAAGGGGAAAAAATAGAGACTAGCTTCAAGAGAAATAACGTTTTAAAGAACAAAATTAGTCTTTGAACTAATTAAAGAATATAAAAATATATAATGGTGTGGTAAATCTCTTATAAAGTTAATCAAAGCAGTAAAGAGATCAGAGGTAAAAGCTGAGAGACCAAATAATTTATCAGTTTTTATTGTTTTCAGTAACATTTGAAATTGTTCAAAGAATAGTTTGTGTTATATAGAACAGATACACTGAAAAATGTATAACTACTGATTGGAGAAGACAGAATGGTAGAAGATCTAGGTGGAAAGAAATGATGAGGATCCTGCTCAAAATAAAAAATATGGAATGTAAGTTTTAATGGATATTTTAAATCTCCCATTTATTTGTTAACCAACCAGAGCTAAGAATAATTATTGAAAAATACTTAAATAAATAGATAGATTAATCTTCAGTGAAATGTTATTAAGCCAAGTAGCATATTACAGTATCGATATGATCACTAGCCCTATTATAAAAATAATCAACAGGTTTCTGCTTAATATATGACAGTTTTTATTCAGTTGTAGCATTTAAGGGAAGTTGAGTTGTTTTTAAGTTGAGTTGTTTTTTTGTTTTAAATCCTCAGCTTACTTTAACAGCAGAGATAATTAGTACCCTCTCTCCCACTACAACAAAACAACAACAAAAAGAATCAAACACAAAAACTAAATCATTATATGTGACCAAAAAAATAAAGAAAAGAAAAACTGTAGTATAAACCAGCAGTGATCTCCAGATCAACAGTATGAGCATCAGCTGGGAACTTATTAGAAATGCAAATTTCTGAACATACTGAAACAGAAGGTTCACAGGCAGGGTCCAGATGACTCTGACACTCTTGCTAATGCTCGAGAATCACAGCTCTCTACTTCTGAGAATTCTCTTATGGTACCAGAAGGATTTAGAAAACTCTAGACTCCTTGAAGGTCCATAAAACAAAAGCAATTAGCCAACTTAAACATGATTTGTTTCTTTATATTTCTATTCTTTAACACCATTAAAGTAAAACCTCTTATATTGTTTACGGATTATGTGTTGAGCCTGGGACACTGCCAGGAAATGTTAAGCATTCATAAAATTCAAACATTCTTGAGAGAAGGCAAATATAATTACTTAATGGGAGTTGCTACTAATACACAAGCTTTAGCAATAACATAAATAATAGATCTCTGCATATGAAAAATACAGAAGACACTCTCTATATAGAAATTAATTGTGCTGTTTTCTGTACCGCTTGTTTCCTTTTTCCCTACTTTTAAACTAAGTACCCAGAATAATATGTAAAGTCAGAGAAAGTGAATGTTAACTACTTGGGGCAAAGGTTAATAGGAACAAGTTAAGTGAATAGTGACTATAAGGATTGAGGAGTATCTCTGAGTTCCAAGGATTTATGCTTTATTTTTTCCCCATTATCACAATAATCAAGAAATGACTATATATGAACTATAACTTTTTTTAAATTGTGGTAAAAATATATATAACAAAAATTTGCCAATACAACAATTTTTAGACTTGTATTTCAATGACTTTGATTACAGTGCAACTATTACCACTATCTTTTTCTAAATTATTCCATCACCATTAATAGAAACTTAGTGCCTTCTAAGCAATGACTGCCACTTCCTTCCTCCCTCCTATCACTGGATACCACTAATAACTTTGGCCTGTATATATCTGCCTATTTCTTATAAGTGGGATCATACAAGATCTCTTGTCACAATATTTTGTCATAATATTTTCGAAGTTCATCCATGTTGTAGCATTTCTCTCAGTGTGTGTATATACCACATTATGTTTATCTCATCGTCCATTAATGGGAATTTAGATTCTTTTCACCATTTGGCTATTGTGAATAGTGCTATAACAAACATTGGTGTACAGGCCAAAACTTGGGTAGAACACAGCATATGCCTTAAAATTTATAGCCCTACTGTTTCATTAACATAATTAAATAAAGATTGTCTTACATGTTAGTGTGTTTTTTAAGAGAAGCTGTTTAATTTTAAATCTTCATTCAATGAGTCTGGGTTCTTACCTAGGACCTCTGGTGGTTCTGATTGCAGGCCTTCTGGCTGCTGACCCTGAAGCACATTAAGCAGGGCTTGGAGACTCCTGAGACAGAGGGATGGATGAGAAAACCGCGTCTCCTTGATCAATTCGAAAACTTCACAAAGTCCAACCTCAATAATCTATTTAAGATGGAAAAAAATTATACTTTATAACATGTAAGCACTTCTAACAGCACTTCCCTGTCAGTTGAGTCAGTGCAAGTTATTTCCATAGCAAATGAGAAACCACTGCAATATTAAAGAGGCAAAAACAAAAATAAACCATATAAAAAGTATGCTTACATTGAACATTCAGAAAACCTTCATGTAATCAGATGGAAACCTAACATACAGTGTTGTTGTTAAAATGTAGTTTTGGCATAACAAAATCTTAATAAACTATGATGAAAACTTTATAGTGAACTAGATACAGATTGCAGTCAGAAGAAAAAAAAAACTATTAATTTACAAAGTTAATTTGGTTGTACTCAAGTAAAACCCAGCACTCTTGTCAAAACGTATGTTGTTATTTATGACAAGAAATAAAATCAACATAGCATGTATAGTGAGACTGAATAGGGAGCTTTTTATCTAAGCCTTTCTTATAATGGTAAAATTGTCATGTTATTATTTATTGATGGTATCTCTTATTTAGTAGGATTATCACAAAAAGAATTAAAACTGCTTAGTTAAAATATCACTGGTATTTTTATTCTAATTATCATTCCTCATCAGGATCAAGGGAAATCAGAGTCAGTATATAGCAAAAGATAGGGAAATCTGTACCTGAAAGAGTAAAATATGATGAACTGCTAAAAGGGTATACCTTTAGAGAATTGACAAAAAAAAAAAGAAATGAAATGCTATTTCTCTGCAATGTCAACATTTTGAGATCCAGATGTATAGGATCTCTTCAGGATGTATTAATGTAAAATATTTGGAGAAGTAACAGAAAAAGTTCAGATAAATCAGTAGAAATGCATGATAGTGAAAAAATACTCTCTCTGCTGAGATTTTTATATTCATCTATATAATATTCAAATATTTATTGAGTACTTATTTTGTGCAATTCACTACAGATGATAGTAAGATACATTACTTAACCCTGTTGTCTAAGACTTATAATCTAATAGGGAACAATGAGTCATGCATATTATTCTTAACCAGTCAAGACCTTTGTTTTACCAAGTATTATGTTACAGTGTAACTGACTGTTTTTGTTTCTGTTCTCCCAACTAAACTGTGGTCTCCTTGTAGATAAGGAACATGTCTTCAATAGTTCAGTATCTTACATGCGCCTGGCACATGGTAAATATGTTGTTGTTGTTGTTATTTGCCATAGAGTCGGCCCCGACTCCTAGCGACCCCTCCTTGGGTTTCCAAGGCAGTTATCACTACGGAAGTAGGATTGCCCAACCTTCCTTCTGAGGAGTGGCTGGTGGGTTTGAACTGCCAGCCTCCTGGTTAACAGTCAAGTGCCTTAGGCACTATGCTACCAGAGCTCCCATGGTAAATATACAATATATATTTGTTTACTTACTCTTTTGTGTTCTATAAACCATTGCAATTCAGAAACACATTTTCCCGATAGAAGTCAAATCAGTTGCAGGGAAGTCATCTGCAGTTCCGACTGACATTTGCAACGTTTATGAGTAATATAACTGAGAAGCCTAATAACTAGTATGGTTGTCTTTAAAGAATTTATCTAAAACCCTAGTCGGTTTGATTATAACTAAGATTACAAAAGTGCTTATATAGAGTTTCAACTGATTATATGCACCATGGGGTATTTTTGCATTTGGTAGTTTCCTTTTCCTGGAATGGACTAGAAAATAAAAATTTGCTGTACAAGAGTTCCATTTCCTTATATTCTTACAGGATACAGAAAACTGAAGTTAAAGATCTCCTAAGTACAAAATGCAGGGCTCTATTCTCAGGTCAATGGCAAACTACTACATCCTATCATTCTTTAAGATCTAACTGTCAACCATGACTTTTCATAGTTCCAAGATTCTTGAGTTCATAGAAAACACTTTTGGATTATTTACATATATAAGATTCCTATAGTAATAGAGAAATTATTGAAACTTGCCAGAATAGTAAGACTCCTTATTGAACAAACAAGTCCCTGAGTTGTCTCTCTGAAGTTTAAGGTGTAGTAACACATGTATGACAACAGGGAACACAGCCAGGCTATGTAGGACAGAGTACTAGCTGGTTTTAGTGAGTCATAACCATAAAACTTTAATTACAATGATCAGGACAGAGAATTTACCACCTGTTTAGGAGTCTCTGTGAATTCACAGTGGATTCTCACTGATAAATTGGTTCACTGCAATTTCTTCTTGTTTTTTGTCTTTTTTTTAGTAAGAAAGGAAACTAATAGTAATATGTATTCCATGTATAACAAACTAAAAATCAACTTCAAGTTTTCCAACCATTAAAGAAATATTAATATTTAGCTCAGAATTATTAAGACAGGAAACAAAGGTATTCTGAAATAAGTCTTTGTATAAGGTCTAAGTAGAGAGTATTTTGCCATACAGATGAATTTGAAAACTGAACTTTATACTTTGAAGCCCGTCTTAGAGTCACTGAAAACACACTATATTTCCTCCTCCCTCATAATATTAAGAACAAAAAGAAAAAATATATATAATATGCAAATACAGTATGATTTCACAGCATAGAAATATATTATTTAATATATATGTGCATAGAAAAAAGACAAAATACATTAGTAGTGGGTATTTTGGGATAATGGGATTTTAGAAATGATTCTTTATAAAAAATGCTCTGCATTTTTCAAATTATCTACAATAAATACATACTACTTTGATAATCAGAAATATAAACTAAAAAATGTGACTTTTAAATAGAATAGCAATTAACTATATAATGAGATAACTCACTAAGCTTCCATACTTTGATAAACTGACTATAACTAATCACCCAACACGTGGTTTCCTTCCACATCGTTTCAGAATATAGTCTTGAAATTTACTGAATTTTACCTTTACTGTTGCTTCTGAATAATTAGATACTAAAAGCTTTCTATTATACTTGAAAGATGAAACAACACTCAGAAAAATAACTACCTAATACAGCCAATCCAATGTCTCTGCTGGGAGGAGTGAGATAAAATCACACCAAAACCAAAAACCAAACTCACTGCCATTAAGTTGATTCTGACTCTTAATGACCCTCTTTGGGTTTCTGAGGCAGTAAATCTTTACAGAAGTAGACTGCCCAGTCTTCCTTCTGCAGAATAGCTGGTGGGTTTGAACCACCAACCTTCTGGTTAGCAGTCAAATGCCTTAGGCACTACACCACCAGAGCTCCTTTAATCATACATAGTCAAAGAAAAAGGACACAATGATTTTTTCAAGGTCCCATTTTACTCTCAGTAAAACATGTATTTCAAAAATTGGCTTTGTTATTTCACTAATAAGTATGAACATAAATGTTTAATTATATCACCTTTACATTTAGTAATTACTGATTCTTTGCCATTAGAAACTGTATATTGTTCTATGAAAAATTCTTAGAATCAGTTATAATATATATAGAATACATTTGGAAAAGCTCAAAAGAAATCAAAAGTAAATTTATATATTACTACAGTATAAAAGGAGCACCGTGCCACAAGGCAAAGTCTTAAATCCTCTGCATGACATATGACACACTTCAACATCTAGCTCCTGCTCTCTCTTGCCATATCTCAGCCTCTATACTCTAGCAAAAATAGACTTGTACTTCTACAATGGTCTGGTTCCTTCTGATTGAAAGTACATGTTCAGTCAGAGTTGCCTCATTCTTTCAGTCAGGTTGCATCCTTAGTCCCATCTGTCCCACTATACCTAGCATGCCCCATTCATCCTCAAGGCACTGTAGAACTGTCTGTTATTTACATGATTGTTATCCCTGCCACTGAGTCGGATACGACTCATAGCAACGACTCCTTGGGTTTCCAAGGCGGTATCACTATGGAAGTTGTGGTAGTTAAGTTTGTGTGTCAACTTGGCTGGGCCTGGTTGAGTGGCTGTGCGGCTGGATGTAGTATTCCCCATGATGAGACTGGTGATTGACTCCATGGTGGAATCTACCGTGAACAGCTGAACAGCTGCCTTAGGGATGTGGTCTGCTTCCAGCTGCCTTAGGGATGTGGTCTGCTTCCTGTATATAAGGAGAAGTCTTGGGGAATAGTCTCTAGCTTATGGCATGCTTGAACCCTAATGTAGCTGAGTCATTGTTTAGCAGCCTGCCATGCTCTGCCGATCTTGGGATTTTCAATGGATTTGAATTAATAGCCTCCCATATGGTTTGGTAACATCGAGACTGTGCCTTTTTACTTGTCAACCTTGGGCTTGTCAGCCTCAGCAGTCAGCAGCTGTCTCAGTGAAGAAAAGCTTCCAGATTTAGTGGGCCAGGAGCAGGAAGCAGAGCTGAACCCCAAGGTTGAGGGGCTTTCACCGACCGCTAGAACCTGGCACTTTGAATGCAGACTTAAAGCTTTCAAACTGTAAGAAAATAAACTCCTGTTTGTTAAGGCCATCTAATTTGTGGTATATTATTGTCAAAGCAGTACTAGGTAACCAGAACAGAAGTACCTTGCCCAATCTTCCTTCTGAGGAGTGGCTGGTGGACTTGCACCACCAGTCTTCTGGTTAGCAGTCAAATGCCTTAGGCACTATGCCACCAGAGCTCCTAGATAACATTTTGAGGGTGGACATTGCAGCTCACCTTTCTCTTCTCAGAGTCTAATACAAAGCTTGCCACAAACACAAAAAGAATTTATTGGATAGATAAATAAATAAGTTTACCTAAGTTTACAACTTAGGTAAAGATGCTTACAAAGTATGTGACAGGACTAGCTTCAAATTAATTTATGGGAAGTATGAATCCTAAGTAGTATTACTAAAAATCACATCAGCATACCTCAGCGTTATTGATAGTTACATTCCAGACCCCCACAATAAGGTGAATATTGCAATAAAGCAAGTCACAGGATTTTTTGTTTCCCAGTGCATATAAAAGTTATGTTTATACTATAGTATAGTCTATTAAGTGAGCTACAGGTCACGAAAAAGTTTGAAATATTATGAGAATTACCAAAATATGACACAGAGACATGAAGTGAGCAGCTGCTATTGGAAAAATGGTACCAAGAAGCTTGGTCAATGCAAGGTTGCCACAAATTTCCAATTAAAAAAAAAAAAAAAATGCAGTATGTACAAAGCACAATAAAAGCAAAGTGCAGTAAGAGGTATGCCTGAATACTACTGACTGGGAGAATATTTTCAGAAACCATATACAGGTTCTCCCACTATATAAAAGTACAACATTTCTATGAAACCCTTCATAAGCCGAAATGGCATAAAGCAAAGAAGCAATTACCAAAACCTTATAAAAGAAGCATTTTTGAGCTTTCCCAGACCTGAAAAAATAACCAAGTTATACCAAATAACACATAAAACCTAAAATAACACTAACATATAGTAAAAGCAGGAATTACATGATAAATGCACAGCCCACATAAAGTACAAATAATGTATGTATAATGTAGTGCCTGTGGAAGAAACTTGCCAATGCAACTCGCTCTGCTCTGGGTACATGCTCCCTCCTTAATGGCTTGCTGCTAAGCAAACACTGAATGCTGGTTTCACTTTCCACCTTTTTTCATAAAAACAAAAATCTTTTAGGATTTCTTTCAGTTAATGAAAACATGTAAGTCTTTTGTAAATGTGAAGTGGTCTTTCCTAAAGTGAACTTCCAAAAAATGGGGAACAGCTACCTGATAAAAAACTTTGACAACTTAACAACAGAAAGACAAACAAACCAATCATAAAATGGGCAAATCACTTGAACAGACATTTCAACAAAGACTATATTTAAATGGCCACCAAGCACATGAAAAGATGCTCAATCTTATTAGCCATCAGAGAAATGCAAACCAAAAATCACAATGATGTAACATTTCACTCCCAGTAAAATGGCTAAGATTTAAAAAAAAAAAAAAATTAAAATTAAATAAAAAGTTTTGGTGAGGATATAGGGAAATAACAGCCCTCGTTCACTGCTGGTGGCACAGCTGTTGTGAAAACAGTATGCTGATTCCTCAAAAAACTAAATACAGAACTACCTTATGACATAGCAATTTCACTCCTACATATATACCCAAAAGACCTGAAATCAGAGACTCAAAGAGATAACTGTACATCAATGTGAACTGCAGCACTATTCACAACAGCCAAAAGATGGAAACAGTTTAAATGCCTAACAACAGATGAAGAGACAAACAAAATGTGGCACACACATACAATGGAATGCTATTCAGCCAGTAAAAGAAATGAAGTCTTGATACATGCTATGGTATGCATAGAACTTGAAGTCATTATGCTGAGTGAAATAAGCCAATCACAGGACAACTATTGTATGACTGTACTTACTTACAAAAGTTAAAAAAAAAAAAAAAAGGCTACCAAGTTTGAAAGGATATGGGCAAAAGGTAGTATTGTTTATGGAGTACTGGTTTCATCATGAAGTACTGATGGTAATGCAAAAATTACATTGATTAAGGGTAGGACCGCACAGCTGCCAAGCAGTTATACATGTGTAAAAAGTTGAATTGGCAAAATTTGTGAGATAGGTATATGGACAGAGTAACAACAACAAAAAGACTAGCTGCCGAGGCTGCTTATATATAAGCAAACACCTCACGAGTTTTGGTTTCTTGGTTTGTAGATTTAGGGTCATAGTTTCATGGAACATCTCAGTTAAGTGGCCTAATATTGAGTTTAGTGCTTCTGTTCTACCTCCTTGTTTGTTGTGTAGTGGTTGGAGTCATAAAAACCTGCAAGCAACCAGTCAAGGAACAACTGGTCTCTATTCAACAAAGAAAGAAGGAGTCAAGAATAGGAGGAGGAAATGGAATGTGTGGCTACATTCCTTTGCATGAACAACTGCCTCCTTTGCCATGAGACCAGAAGAACTGAATGCTGCCTGGCTACCACTATTAAAAAATTTTATCAAAGATTCCACAGAAGGATTCTAATAAAAAGGGAAAATATGCAAAACAGAATTTTAAATTCTCATGGAATATAGGTTTTCTGTAACCATAGGCTAGATGAATCCCGAAATTACTGCCCTAAAATAATCTTTAAACCTTAAATGAAAAATATTCCCTGAAGTCACCTGAAAACCAAGCAACAGTTTAGTTTAACTAGTAAAGAATGTCTACCTTGAGCACTGTGCTCTTTTAAGATCTATGTATGTGTGATCAAACTAATAATAACAACTTAAAAAGATTAGATAGAAATCTTAGGGGACAATGACTTTATGGTAATGGGGTAGGAACAACTATGAAAATGAGGTGAGAATGGCTGCACAACTCATCGAATGTAATCAATGTCACTGAATTGTAGATTGTGAAAAGAGTTTAATCTGTGCCAAAAAAAAATCCCCATTTTGGTGTGTTTGTGTGTGCATGTGTGTGTGCGCGCGTGCATATGTGTGTGAAAAACCAATACAGAATCATTAAAGAAAGAGTAAAAAAGCTTCATTAAAAGGTATCAATGAGGACTTCCAGTAAGATGGAGGAATAGGCAGGCAAGCAACACAGACCCTCTTCAACAAAGAAAAGAAAAACCAATGGACAGGGATAGTAAAGATAATCCTGGAGCCCTGAACTTTGAAAGGAACTATACAGAAATGGATTATGCATCAACTAGTGGAAAAACCTGAACGAAAACAGTGAGTACAGAGACAATCGGAGCTGTGGATTGTCAGCTACTCTGATGGGACCAACAGCCTGAATATTTCCAAATAGTGCTGGGACCTGAGAATTGACCTAAAAATCAGCTGTGGTCACCAAGGGCTGCAAGGATGACTGCTGGGAGACAACTTGAGCTGTTGACTTTCCACTGTCCAGAGGGTGCAGCCATTTTGATTGTTTATTAAGTGGCAGCCATTATGAATATTTAAAGTGACCGAGGGTGCAGCCATTTTGAATGTTTTAACTTCTAATAATCAAGAAAGGGAAAAATAAAACTGAATTAAAACGATACTTCTACAAATACAAATGGTCTTAATCATGAGGAAAAAAAGAGTACAGAGTGGAAAAGAGAGAAACTTCAGGTGAGGTGAAGAAAAAGAACAGCCACATAAGGAAGAAGCAACAACAAAAAAGAAGAAACTGAAACAAAAAGTAGGAGCATTGGGGGAGAGGTATAAAAAGGGTCCACAGGAAACTAAAGTGCCAGCATTTCTCACCTGGCCTCAAATTCCCATCACCTTAAGCCTAAAAGTCCCAATTCCTTCTTTATGCCATCATTTATGTCTTATAAACATCTGCCAAAAGCATCAACTGAAAGATTCACTCCCCAAATCCCATGTTCCGACCCATGTCCCAACTTTGATTTATTCTATATAAGGGCATCTCATTATTTCATTCTCTCTCTTCGTATGCCATTCATCACATGATCTCACTGATGCTCCAGAAGTTTTCTTTCCTTGGACATAAAGTATTTCTTAATAAATTTAAGAGTTCCTTAAAAGGGAACTCAAATTCACTTGCAGCTACACATTTTTGTTAACACCTGATCTGATATTTATAACTATAGCTATCATTTACTGACCACTTACTATGTTCCAGGGACTATTCCCTCAAGCACTTGACATCTATTAACTCATTTAATCTGCACAAAAAGGTAAATATTATCCCCATTCTACAGATGAAAAAAACTGAGGCACAGAGAAGTAAAATAACTTTCCCAGAATCACACAGTAAGGTTTGGTTTTGTTTTGTTTGGGGGGAAAGGTAGGTATTTGAATCCAGAAGGAGTCTCAGTGGGATAACAGTTAAGAGCTCAGATGCTAACTGAAAAGTTAGTGGTTCGAACCTACCCAGCAGCTCCACAAGGGAAGACTGGTAATCTGCTTCCATAATGATTATAGCCAAGTAAACCCTATGGGGCAGTTCCATTCTGTCACACAGGGTCACTATGAGTCAGAATTGATTCAATAGCACAAAACAACAACATACAAACCCACGCAATTTGATTCCATAACTCACATTCTTAACCACTATGCTCTATTATTTTCCAATGGTAAAAATCTCATCATTATGAGTATCTGATTTTCTTTGAAAGCTCTACTTCAGTGACTCTTTTCACTCTATTTTTGACATTGCTAATGATGCTGTGAAATACTGTCTGAAGAATGATAATTTATTTCTCCAATACTCATTTATATTGATGTTTTTATAAATAAACCAAAAATCCATTTTCTTGATTCTGCAGTATATTTTTGCTTGGACCACAGTTTATTACTAACCTTCCCTAATTAAGTGTAAGAAAGCACAATTAGAGCCCATGATCTCTACCAGGAGAGGATTACATGAAAAAGATAATCATGTCTGTTTTAAATTGAAGAAAGAAACTAAGGGAGTAGGAACAATTAAAGATACTGGAGGAAGAGGGAAGAAGCATCCTGGTCTGAAACAGGAAGAGAGAAGGTTATGTGAAGATGGTTGCTTAACCATGGAGGAAGTTCACAGAGCTTCAATTATTCTACAAAATAAAAAGCAAGTCATCTGCTGAGAATAAGGTAAGAAAGACCTGACAGTATGATTAAGAACAGTGGTGGCACTTAGGAAGAGGCACGATGAAAAGTAGGAGAAATTAAACCAGGAACACAAGTCCTATCTTTGCTATGATTTGCAAATAGTAAAACATACTTATATTGTATCTTGAGTGTGTGTGTGTGTGTGTGTGTAGAAGTTTCCAAAGAATTGCTTTGGTTTTGGTTTTACAACTTTTTATTGTGATTTGAGTGAAATTTTACAAAGCAGATTCGTTTTACACTCCATAGTTCATACACATTTTGTTTTGTGACACTGGTTACATTCTCTGCAGTATAACAGCACTCCTCCCACTTCCTCCCTGTGATTTACCCTTTCTTTGTGTCCTTCTTGGCTATATATTCCTGCCTCCCTACCTTTCTCCTTGTGCACATGCTGCCCTTTTGATCTCCTATGGTTGATTCTTCTAAGGATAGTTTCATTATCAGTTTATTAAAAAGGCAATATACATGAAACATTTATGATAAAGCAATCATTTAAAATATTTATATTTAGAAAAAAAGCATTGTGCTTGCATCATTTCTGACAGTTAATATTTTAAATATTTTCACCTCTTCTATCATTAGAAATACTAATTATATCTACTATGTAGAAGTATATATATAACGTACAAAATAACATTACAGTCTTAAAATATACCAATACTTAACAGAATAAATTAAGAATAGTATGTTCTGCTAAAATACATGTTTCTGTAACACCAATTAACTTATGTTTCTGGTAAATAAGAGAGTTATATAAGAATAATATAGAAGCTCTGTGGCTTGTTTTTAATATTTTCCTAGCAAGAGGAGCCAAAATAGCAAGAGTACAATTATAACATTAGGAAGCAAAAGCAAAAACTCTTAGTTCAGCTGCTGCACAACCAAGAGCCCTTCTACTTCCAGTTCAAGAAAAATAAAAACGTATACCTGCTTTTAGGGGTCCCTCGCCATAGAGGAACATCCCCAGCTTTCTATGATTCTTGGTTTATGGCAATTTGTACTTTGTCCTGTGCGCACCTTAATGGCAGCTCAATGACTCAGAATTTCACTTCCGTTTGCAAGGACACAACACCTGCATGCCAGTACATTCATGCTACTACTTTTGTACATTTTTAATATACCCTGTAGCAGACTTGAGGAACTCTGGTGGTACAGTGATTAAAGCATTTGGCTGTTAACCAAAAGGTCAGCAGTTCCAACCCACCAACTGCTCCGTGGGAGGAAGATGAGGCAGTCTGCTTCTGTAAAGATTTAAAACACTATGGGGCAGTTCTAGTCTGTCCTATAGGGTTGCTATGAGTTCAAATCATTTCTATGGCATGGGTTTGGTTTTATAGCAGAATTCAACTCACTGATCTCCCTGCCTAAGCTTTCCAAGTACTCCCTACTGAGCTACCATTATTGACTTTGTAAGTGCTGTGGATATAAAGTTGCACAGTTTTCCTCATCTATTCCAGGACTATTTTTACCCAGAGCCCTATTAGTTTTAAAGAAAGCAAGGTACTTTAGCTATATACACATACATAATATAGTATATACACATACTGTAAGTATGCATCAAAAAAAAGTCAGTGACTTACCTTTGGAAGCTTGATAGGGGGCTCTTTGGATTCCTCCTCTTCATCACTATCTGACTCACCACTCTGCACAGAATTTTTAGATGCAGCTGCCAGCGATGTTTCCTTTTTCTGCCACTCCAGAACGCAATGGCGTACATTGCAGTATATATTGAAAGCAGAAGGATTGCTATGTAGTTTGATATCTGGTATAATTACTGTATTCTCCAAGTTTTCAGACTGAAATACAAAATACAGTATTTCAATTTCATATTCTTTTCCATCATTATAAATTTCCATATTAAATGTAAAAATACTAAAGATTAAGACAGACAGGCTGACTTGCAGAAGTTATATAAGTGACACAGTAAAAACTGAACCTAAGTCTACTGGCTCAACCTAAAGTACTCTTTTTATTGTTGTTGTGTGCCATCAAGTCGATTCTGACTCACAGTGATGTTATAGGACAGAGTTGAATAGCCACATAGGGTTTACTGTTGTTGTTATGTGCCATCAAGTCGGACCAGACTCATAGCGACGCCTCCTTGGGTTTCCAAGGCAGTTTAGGCTGTACTTTTTATGAGGGCAGATCTCCAGATCTTTTCTCCCACTAAACAGCTGGGGGGTTCCAACTGTCAACCTTCTGGTTCACAGCTATAGCCAAATACATAGTAGAATATGTCTATGTAGCCAAGAAAAAAAAAAAAAAAAAAAACCCATAGCCAACTAGTAGCTGTTAATTCCAACTCATGGTGATCCCATGTGTGTCAGTAGAACTGCACTTGATGTGTCACTGGCTGTGATCTTTCAGAAACAGATCACTAGGCCTTTCTTCCAAGGTGCCTCTCAGTGTAGGCAAACTCCAAACTTTCAGTTATTAGCTAAGTGCTTAACCTTTTGTGCCACTGAGGGATTTCTCTACATGATCAGACCCCAAAAAAAGCTTTAGATCCTAAAGACTCAAATGGAATTCCTGGGCAGAGACATTCCACACACATCCCTATAGTTCACTGAGGTCTTGTAAGGCCTCAGGTAAGAAAGGACTAGGAAGCCTGTGCCATAACTCCCTAGGTTGCAATGATACATATCTTTATTCATATTGCTTTTGATCTTTATCCTTTGCAGTAACATGTCTTAGTCATGAGTCTTGTGAGTCCTTTTGGCCTATCACCAAAGCAAAAACCATCTAACCATCCCACCTCTAGGTATCTACTCCCAAAAGATGAAAACGTACACAAACGCTAGTACATAAATGTTCACAGCAGTTTTATTTTTAACAGCCAAAAACTGGAAATAACCCAAATGTCCATCAACAGGTGAATGGATCAAACTAATCATTGAAAAGAGAAATGAACAACTGGTATTTACAACACTGACACAACTTAAAATCATTATGCTAAGAGAAATAAACTACATAAAAAATAGTAAATATTACATAATTTCATTTATATGAAGTCTTAGAAAATGAAACTAATCTATAGTGGCAGAAAGCACATCTAACCCTGCGTAGAGTCCGGGCTGTAGGGAGGGATGAGGAAACTCTTTGGGATGCTGGAAACGTCTGTACTTGAATGTAGTAGTGGCTTCATGTTGTTGTTGTTATGTGCCGTCAAGTCAGACCCAACTCATAGCAACCCCTCCTTGGGTTTCTGAGGCAGAATCACTATGGAAGTAGATTGCCCAACCTTCCTTCTGAGGAGTGGCTGGTGGGTTTGAACCACCAGCCTTCTGGTTAGCAGTCAAATGCCTTAGGCACTATGCTACCAGAGCTCCTATTTTTCAAAACTCACTGAACTGTAGACTTTAAATCCCTGTATCAGGCTCTGCTGTGAAGAAACCTGACCTAAGACAGATACCTTTGGTAGCAGAGTGTTGAGGAATTTTCCTAGGTAAAGGATTTTATTTCTCCTGTAAGGAAGTGTGCTCATATGCTACAAGGCAGGATTTATACAGGTTTCAGGAGAAAGGCAAAGCTTTGAAATGGTCACTGGAGAAAATGAGAGAAGTATTTGACCAGAATAAATGATAGAACAGTCTGTTGGTACTGAAAGTCCATTTAAGACTGTTGATTTCTCGTGAATGTGTACAGGTATCAATTATCTCTTGTTTAACGCTCTTCAGCAACAAATGGTATGCACATGCTGGGAAAGAGAAAAGACAGCTGGACTCATACAGGAATGAGCTTTGTCAAATGAGTGGAACAAATACACAAGGAGAAAGGAGAGATATGGTAGACAAAATAATGGTCCCCAAAAATGGCTACATCCTAATCCCTAGAACCTATAAATGCATTACCTTACATGGCAAAAGGGTCTCTGCAATGTGATTAAATTAAAGATCTTGAGATGGAGAGATCATCTTGGATTACCTGAGTGGGCCCAATGTAATCACAAGGGTTCTTATACATGAAAGAGGAAGACAGCAGGGTCAGAGTCACAGAAGGAGATGTGATAAGAGAAAAGTGTCAGCATGATACAGGATGAGAAGACTTGACAACTATTGCTGGATTTGAAGGTGGACGGTCAGAACCCAAGGAATATGGGCAGACTCTAGAAGCTAGAAAAGATAAGGAAATAGATTCTCTCCCTAGAGCCTTGATTTTAACCCAATGAGACCCATTTTGGACTTCGACTTCTAGAAGCTCCAGGTGGTATTACAGCAGCTACAGGAACAAATACAGTAGATTAAGAAAGAGTTTTCTAAAAAGATGGACTGTGATATCTCAGCTGGATAAGAAAGAAATTAAAGAACGGAGATGGTGAGTAGATGAGGAGAAATGGAGGGGTCAATGACAACAATAAAAAAAAAAAAGGATATAAAGTAGTATAGATAAACAGCATTTTATAAAATGATTTTTTTTAAAAAAAGAGTGAATGAAAATCAGTCCAGAAACAGCAAGAGGGGGCAAGGAGATTAACACCACCCATTTACTACATGTTGTTATTATTGTTGTTGTTAGGTGCCGTCGAGTTGCTCCCGATTCATAGCAACCCCATGCACAGCAGAATGAAACACTGCCCGATCCCCCAACAGCTCCATGATCCTTGCTATACTTGAGACCATTGTTGCAGCCACTGTGTCAATCCATCTGGTCAAAGGCCTTCCCCTCTTTCATCAACCCTCCACCTTACCAAGCACGACATCCTTCTTCAGGGAATGGGCCCCTCTGACAACATGACCAAAGTAGGTGAGACGAAGTCTGGCCATCCTCGTTTCCAAGGAGCATCTCAGCTGCACTTCCTCCAGGACAGATCTGTTAGTGCTTTTGGCAGTCCATGGTACCTTCAGCATTCTTCGCCAGTACCACAATTCAAAAGCATCAACTCTTCTTCGGTCTTCCTTATTCATTGTCCAGCGCTCACATGCATATGAGGCAACTGGAAATATCATGGCTTGTGTCAGGCGCACCTTAGTCCTAAGGAGACATCCTTGCTCCTCAGCACTTGAAAGAGTTCCTTTGCAGCTGACCTACCCAGTGCTACATGTCGTCTAATGTCCTGACTGCTGCTTCCATTGGTTTCAACTGTAGAACCAAGCAACGTGAATTCTTTGACAACCTCAATCTTTTCTCCAGTTATCGTGATGCTGCTTATTGGTCCAATTATGAGGATTTTTGTCTTCTTTATATTGAGATACAATCCATACCGCAGACTGTGTTCCTCAATCTTCATCAGTAAGTGCTTCAAGTCATCCTCACTTTCAGCAAGCAAAGTTGTATCATCAGCATATCTCAGGATGTTAATGATTCTTCCTCCAATCCTGATGCCACGTTTTTCTTCATATAGTCAGCTTCTCAGATTATTTGCTCAGCATATAGATTGAATAAGTATGGGGAAAAGATACAACCCTGAAACACTCCCTTCCTCATTTTAAATCATGCAGTGTCCCCTTGTTCCGCTCGAACAACAGCCTCCTGGTCAAGGTACAGGTTCCTCATGAATACAGTCAAGTGTTCTGGAATTCTCATTCTTCTCAAAATCCATAATTTGTCATGATCCACACAATCAAATCAATAAATCAAATCAATAAAGCACAAGTAAACATCTTTCTGGTATTCTTTGCCTTGAGCCAAGATCCATCTGACAGCAGCTATGATATCCCTTGTTCCATGTCCTCTTCTGAATCCGGCTTGCACCTCTGGAAGTTCTCTGTCAATATACTGCTACAACCATTTTTGAATTATTTTCAGTAAGATCTTACTTGCGTGCGATATTAATGATATTGTTCGATAATTTCCACATTTTCTGTGGGATCACTTTTCTTTGGAATGGGTACAAATATGGATCTCTTCCAGTCAGCTGGCCAGGGAGCTGTCTTCCAAATCTCTTGGCATAACCGAGTGAGTGCCTCCCAATGGGTATTCCGTCAATTCCCGAAGCCTTGTTCTTTGCCAATTCCTTCACTGCAGCTTTGACTTCCTTATTTTACTACACAGTACTATTTTATATGCTCATCATGAACAGGAAATGTTTATTACTCATTTTTATATGTCAAACACCTAGTATAATGTCTGCACATGGTTAGCATGCAATTAATTTGAGGAGTAAATGAATAGATTTACTTATACCACAGTTCTCTCAAGCAGTTCCCAAACGCATACAGAAAGTGAGATCAAGAAAAGAAAGATGAATTGATAAGAGCACAAAATTAGTTAGAGAAAGAATTGAAGGGGACAAAGGCCTCAATATCCCACCTCTTCCTGAATAACACATGCCAATTCCTTGAGGAGAATCATTAAATGAAACCTTAAAAGAACTTTAAAAGATGCTCAAGATTCCCATACTTTAACTTTGCACCTAGCACCAAAAAGTGGAAAAGAGTAGAGAGTAGAAATCTGAGTGACTCCATAGTTTTAGAGATTGATTTGCATATGCTCTCCAACAGAAGCAATGAGAGATGTATTTATCTGCCCAGCAACATTTTCTTTAAAGTAAACCCCCACTCCATATGGTCTCCCCATCAGAGTGCTCATCCATTGACTATCACAGGGTTCACACTATAACTTGTTATATTAACCAAAGTACTCCATCTTCCTGACCAGGTGCTAAAGGGGCAAGGAGGTGGCATCTTCTGACCTCCTCTAACTACATAAGAGAAAGACAGAATCACCATCAGCAGCCCAAGGCCTGTTCTTATGAGGCCAGACATGCTGCCACCCTCCAATCCTCTTACTGACCTTGTCACCAACCGTCCCTCCTGTGGCACTAACCACCTCTCTGCTGGGTTCGATAATTCACTACAGTGGCCACACCAAACTCACAGATTATGGGGTTTATTAGGGAAACAAAAGGCTACAATTCAATTCAGGAACATCCACAGTCTCTCTTAGCCAGCCATCTCTCTCATCTGGCATTCTCTTTCTCACAGGGCACGTCTCTTCCATCTCTTTCTCAGCAGCGCAGCTCTCTCAGCCGGCAATCAGAGAGAGATTCCTTCTGCCTCTAGGAGGGCTCCTTTTGAGCCCTGTGGCAGAGTGGCCAAAACCAACCAACAACCCCAACATCAGAGTTCTACACACTGAGAGATTGGTAATTAACTCCATGGTGGAATCTACTCTAGCAGTTTAGTAACTGCTTTAGGGATGTGGTCTGTTTCCAGCATATAAGAGGCAACTTAGAGGAAGGTCTCCAGCTGATGGCATGCTTAAACCCTGTATGTAGCCAAGTTGTTGTTCAGCAGCCTGCTATGTGCCCCTGCCAATCTTGGACTTTAATGGACTTAAATTAATGGCCTGCCAAGTGGTTTGGTAATATCAAGACTGTGCCTTGTTACCTACTGAGCTTGGGTTTGTCAGCCTCAGCAGCCAGTAGCTTCCTGAGTAAAGAAAAGCCTCTAGCTTCAGCAGGAGGCAGAGCTGAAACCCAAGGTTGATGGGCTTTCACCCAGCCCCTAGAGTCTGGCACTTTGAACTCAGACTTCTAACCTCCCAAACTGTAAGAGAATAAACTCCTGTTTGTTCAAGGCTTCCCATTTGTGGTATATTCCCATGAGAGAGACACTAGGTAACCAAAACAGCCTAGCTAAAGCTTTCTCCAAGAACTAGTAAAAGATTCTGCCTCCACGAACTCAACTTGGATCAACGACTTAAACCTAAAACCCAAAACTATAAAGCTCATCCAAGATAAAATAGGGGCAAATCTAGAGGCCCTAATTTATGGCATAAATAGACTATAAAGCATAACCCAAAATGCACAGACAATGGAAGAGAAACTAGAGGACAGGGACCTTTTAAAAATTAAATTCTTATGTGCATCTAAAGACTTCTCCAATAGTGTAAAAAGAGAATCTACAGATTGGGAAAAAGTATTTGGCTGTGACATATCTGACAAGGGACTTATCTCCAAAATTTATAGAAAAACTTCAACACCTCAACACCAAAAAGACAAACAACCCAATTGAAAATGAGCAATGGAAATGAACATACACTTCACTAAAGAGGATATACAGGGGGCCAACAAACACATGGGGAAATGCTCACAATTATTAGCTATTAGAGAGATGCAAATCAAAACAACAATGAGATATCATCTCATGCCAGCAATAACAGCAAAGTTCAACAAGACAGAAAATAAATGCTGATGAGGCTGCGTAGAGACTAGAACTCTCGCACACTGCTGATGGGACTGCAAAATGTTACAACCATTGTGGAAAATGGTATGGCATTGCTTAAAAAATTGAAAATAGAAATACCACTTGATCCAGAAGTTCCATTAGTAGGTATATATCTAAAAGATGTGAGAGATAGAACAGAAACAGACATGTGCACACTCATGTTCACTGCAGCACAATTCATTATAGCAAACAGATGGAAACAACCTAAATGCCCATCAACAGATGATAGGATAACCAAACTATGGTACATTTACACAATGGAATACTACGTAACATTAAAGAATAATGAAGACCACGCTAATGATCTCCAACATAGATGAATTTAGAGGACATTAGGCTGAGTGAAATAACTCAATCATAGAAGGACAAATATTGTATGAGCCCACTATTGTAAAATGTCAAGGAATGTTTTATTCAGGGAAGGAAACTCACTTTCTTGGTTACCAGGGATGGGAGGGAAAAAGAGGGAAAATCCTGGACTATTTAGGGGTTGCATGTCAATTTGGGTGAGGGAAGGAATGGTAGGCAAAGAATCTGTGACCAGCATGGTGACACTGGCGAAAGGAAAGACACTGAAATGTACACAAAAGATATAGACAACAGAGGCAAGCAAGTACTATTACATGCACAACACTGCAGTATCACTAGCACCAAATACCAGGCTATGGATTAACGCATGGACAGGCGAAAAGAGCACGTAGGAATAGGCAAACAGGAATACACCCTAGACCAAGGATGGATTTGGCTGAAGCTAATCTCACATATGGACTTGTGCTACAAAATTAGCCACATACATTATAGAAGCAACAGAATACAGAGTTGGAGTAACTTCTCAGAGACAACTAAACATCTTATAAGAGAGAATAACCAGGCCTGGGGGCTCGGGGGACACCATGTTCAACTGGCAAAAGGATCTATACAGATGTAATTAAATTAAGGATCTTGAGATGGAGAGATCATCGTGGATTACCTGAGTGGGTGCAATGTAATCACAAGGGTCCCTATAATATAAGAGGAAGACAGCAGGGTCAGACATTCAAAACTAAAGATGAAACTAGAAGTAAAATCCAAATAATAAGAGACTTTTAAAAAATTATTAAAAATTTTGAAGACTAGCCTAAAACAGGCAATGTTTTCACTTTATGTGTGTGTGTATACACACACACACATAGTATACACACGCAGGTAGGTATACCTCGCAGATATGTATGTTCAGTTCCAGACAACCGTAATAAAGTAAACATCACAACAAAGTGAGTCACACAAATTTCTTGGTTTTCCAGTGCATACAAAAGTTATGTTTACCCTATACTATAGTCTATTAAGTGTGCAATAGCATTATGAAAAAGTTTGAAATTTGCCAGAATTACCAAAATATGACAAAGAGACACAAAGTGAGCATATACTGTTGGAAAAATGGCTCTGATAGATGTCCTCCATGCAGGGTTGCCATAAATATTCAATTTGAAAAAAAATGCAATATCTTTGAAGCATAATAAAGTGAAGTGCAATAAAACAATATATGCTTGTAAATATACTTTTGTTTACCTTTAAAATAGGTACTCTTCTAGTATTTATACATATATAAATTATTGTATGAAAAAGTCCTTATTTCCTTTAAGTTGCAAGCAATTGTAAGCAATCGCAAGCAATTACCTTGCTTCTTGTCTTCACTTTTGATTTGCTCTTCTGTTTTCTTTTCAATTTCTTCTTATTTAAAATTTTCTTATTCCTGAAAAAAAAAAAAGTTGAAAAAAATTATGAAAGTTCATATTAGGATACACAACCAAGAAAACCAAACCAAACTCACTGCCATTGAGTTGATTCGACTCATAGCAACCCTTCCTTGGGTTTCCAAGGCACTGTGGAAGTAGATTGCCCAGTCTTCCTCCCGAGGAGTGGCTGGTGGCTATAAACTGCCAGGCTTCTGGTTAGTAGTCAAATGCCTTAGGCACTATACCACCAGAGTTCCCGGGATACACAAAGAATTACAATTAGGTATTTCCAATTTGAAACATAAACATTTCTCCTATAAACTTTCTTCCGATAAAATAATACACTCAAAGGGTATATATAAAATACTAACATATAAAGTAGCTATTGAAAAGATAATACTGGACAAGCTAAGAAATGCATATTGAATAACTATAAAATTATAATTATTATAGAAACTGCATTCTGAAAATACTTCTACAAAACTAAAAAGTAAAAGACATCAAATGAAGAAATATATTTTTAAAAACTTTATTCAACTAACAAATAAATTATATTCCCTTCCCAGGTGAGGAGGAGTGTTCTTTGTGGTAGTGAGTACTACAGTGTAAAAAGGTTCACGAGTATAATTTTTAAATAAATTAATACAATGATACCCCCAACTCATACTCTACATACCAGCTGGCAGATTTCCATTATCTCAGAGCCCTAAACTGAATTATTCTTTAAACAAAAGTTTAAGTCATTGACAAACAATCCAATTAAAAAATGGGCAGAAGACATGAACAGACACTTCACCAAGGAGGATATTCAAGCGGCCAACAAACATATGAAGAAATGCTCACGATCATTAGCTATTAGAGAGATGCAAATCAAAACAACAATGAGATACCATCTTGCTCCAGCACTAGTAGCAAAGTTCAACAAGACAGAAAATAACAAATGCTGGCGAGGTTGTGGAGAGATTGGGACTCTCATACACTGCTGGTGGGACTGTAAAATGGTACAACCATTGTGGAAAGCAGTATGGCGATTCCTTCAAAAGTTGGAAATACAAATACCATTTGACCCAGCCATCCCATTACTAGGTATATACCCTAAAGAAGTGAGAGCCATAACAAGAACAGATATATGCACGCCGATGTTCATCGCAGCACTATTTACAATAGCCAAAACTTGGAAACAACCTAGATGTCCAACAACTGAGGAATGGATAACCAAACTTTGGTACATTCACACAATGGAATACTATGCAACGCTAAAGAATAATGTAGAATCTGCAAAACACCGCATAACGTGGATGAACTTGGAGGACATTATGCTGAGCGAAATAAGTCAATCACAGAAGGACAAATATTGTATTAGTCCGTTATTGTAAAAGTTAAGGAAATGTTTATCTATTGGAGGACATTTTCTTTGTTGGTTACCAGGGGTGGGAGGGAAGGGGAGGGAATGCTGTTAGATAGATAGAGATAAATATTGATTTGGGTGAAGAGAAGGGCAATGTACCAAATGTGAGTGACCAATATGGCAGCATTGAGGATGAGAAAGACAGAGAGAGTTACATGGGCAGTACAAACAACAAATATGAACCCCTTTGTAAATACAATACTGAGTTGTTAATGAAAGCAAACATGGGTATAGGGACGGATAGATGGGTGAACAAGCTAAACAATTATGTATGTCTAAATGGAGAGTGTATCCAAGATCATATACAGGGTTGGCAGACAATGGGCCTCTCGAAGAGTATGAAGGGATGGACACTGGGAGGAGGTAACTGTGGGGAGGAAGTGGGAGGGGAGCTGCTGCATTGTAAATTTTGGTCAATGACATGAGACAAAGTATATGTGAACCGCTGTATGAAAAGTGAATTTACTCTGTAAATCTTCACCCAAATCCTAAAAAAAAAAAAAAAAAAAAGTTTAAGTCATTGAATGACTTTTAAAAAGAGAGAAATACATGTGTGAAGAATAATTACTATAGTGAAAGAAACAAGTAACAAGGAAAACATTTTATTTTCATTTCATTTCATATTTTTTATGTCTACCATGCTGAGATGCACATCCATAGGTACTAGAGACAAAATGAATATGGTAATTCTTGTCCTCATGGAGGTCAGAGTCCTGAATGGAAATCACAGTTAAACAATGTAGCAAGATTATAATACTGCAAAAAAAAAAAAAAAAAGACAAAAGATAATGAGATCCCAGTATAAAGTAATAGTGGTGGTTATATTTGCCCTCTTTCAATACATTCTTCTCAGAAAAACCTGAATCAAGTTTTTAAAACACATATCTGAGTGGGTGATTGCCCTACTTAAGCCCTGAATATCTTCTCAATTCTGTTAATTGTAAAAGCATTAATATGGTATAAAGGTCTTCCACTAATATCTGACCTCTGCCAATCACTTCTGCTTCATTTTGCATTTCCCTCTCATCTTTTCACCATACTCCAGCCAAAATGACATTCAGTTGTTGTACCTACAAAGCTCCTTATAGGCCTTCACAAAGGTGTGTCTCTGCCTGGAATGCCTTCCATATCTCCTGCCAACCCACTACTCATTTTTGAGGGCCCAATATGAGTGTCATTTACTCCAAAATGTCTTTCTAATCCCCAGACTGGGTTACTTTCTCTAATACACACTCCTTCCATCCTATACTTTCGTTTCATTGTATAATTGACAATTATAATTATGTATGGGATTATTTGTTTAATGTACCACCCTCTCACTGAGCTGTAAACTCTAACAGTACAGAAATCATGCTTTAAATTTTACTATTCTAGCCTCTTTGCTCAGAAAGTGCTTGGAACATAGTGCTCAACAGTAGGGAGAGAGAGAGAAAAAAATAAAGGGAAAGGAGAGAGGAAGGAGAGAAAAGAAGGAAGTTCACAGGTAGAACTACATGTCTTAATTAGAGAGTAAAATAAGCAAGGGACCAAGAGCAGGTCCATAGACACATCAACGCATACAGCAAAGATTTCTTTCTTTTTTCTTTTCTTTTTTTTTTTAAGGCGCTCCGGTAGTAATGCCTAAGGCATTTGACTGCTAACCAGAAGGCTGGCGGTTCAACCCCACCTGCCACTCCTCAGAAGGAAGGTTGGGCAATCTACTTTCGTAGTGATACCCCCTTGGAAACTGAAGGAGGGTTCGCTGTGATTTGGGTCTGACTTGATGGCACATAACAACAACAACAACATATCAGTACTTATATCATGGATGATCAAGAAATGTTAGATGAACGAATGAATGAAGAGCAATGAGTATTTTTTGTGAAACCAATATTCCTTTACAGCAAAGTTAACTGAGGGAAAACAATCATTTGGGCAACAAGAATGTGTACTTGCTAAAAGGTTGGCCACTTTTATACAATTTAAAAAACATTAAGATTCATTCAAAACCAACTTTCAGAGAAACAAGACGTAAATACTAATTCAACTAGATTTCCTAGAGCCAAGTTATCAATAACTTAAATTTTCACAATTATAGAGCAATGTTTTTGTCTGTTTAATGGGGTTCTTTAAAGTCCAAATAATTTTAAACACATTCCTAAAATACTTCTTTATATGAATATTGGCTTTCATTGATTATAACAAGCTTAAAGAATCTGGATGCATTGATATCTCAATATAGACTAGCTTAAGAACTAGCTTTCAACAAATTTCAAATTAATTTTACTATGTTTTTTGTTGGTTTTGCTTGTTTTAGAGGTGAAAAGTTGTCAAAAAAAAAAAAAAGGTAGGTAATTAGTTGAAAATTTTATGAAGAAACTATAATTCTACATAGAAAATAAAAATGTTATTCATTAGTAACATAACATCTCCATGTATGAATGTGAGAACTAAGTATAAACAAACTATTCATGATTATCTGATGATTAATAGATTAAATAAGAGGGAAACTGTAGAAACTAGACTTACACATTAGCAATTAACTTTGGACGTTAACATTCTGAAACAACAGAAGTTTAATGAAGAATGTCTGGATTTGATCCTGTAAGATTTGTAGTATTCTCACAACAAAAGAATCTCATATCCATGAGATTTGAAAGATTATGGTCTATAATGAAAGACAAATGGCTATAAACATGCCTCAAAAATCTATTTTTAAATATTTACTTAAAAAATTCCAAAGAAGAAACTTTCTTAATAACCACCAATGTTTAAAGAAAACCAAATATTTCTGTAAGAACAAATAAATTTTTAAGTTGTTCAGTGATACAGATCATTAGACTATCAGCTTACTACTAAGAGTCTATTTTCTTACAAAACAAAAATTCATCATACTTTAATGCATAAACCTCTCTCTTTCTGAATTTGTTTCTTTGCTTGTAAAATACAGAGGTGAAAGAAACTACCTCTCATGCTCCATCTAGCTCTAAAATGCTACAAATTCTATTAAACCCAAATTTAAATTTAAATGACTACTAGATTTAAGAAAGCTTCAGTCTTTTATTAAATAGTACTGGAATTTTTTTTTTTTTAATTCTATGTTTATGGTCTAAGTAGGAAGAAGCAAATGTTTCCTGAAAAGAGACAGATAGCATGTATTTTAGGTTTTGTGGGTCTTAGGCTCTGTTGAAAACACTCAACCAGTATAGCATGAAAGCTACATAGGAACATCAGCAAATAAGCAGGGCTGTTTTATAATAAGGGAGCTCTGATGGCATAGTGCCTAAGGCATCTGATTGCTAACCAGAAGGCTGGTGGTTCAACCCACCAGCCACTCCTCAGAAAGAAGGTTGGGCAATCTAATTCTGTAGTGATACCACCTCGGAAACCCAAAAAGGGGTCGCTATGAGTTGGGTCTGACTTGACGGCAGTATGTTTGGTTTGGGTTGGTTTGTATTATAATAAAAGTTTATTATCAGACAATGAAATCTGAATTTCATGTATTTTTATGTATCACAAACATTCTTACTTTTTTTCAAGCTTTTAAAAATGTAAAAACACATAGGCAAACCACAGTCAAAATGCTGAGAACAAAGGATGAAAAAAAAATCTTAAAAGCAGCCAGAGAAAAGAGAAGTACTCAAAGGAGCATAAATAAAATTGATGGCATCCATTCTTAGTGTTGAAAATCCTCAAAGGGAAAATTAGCAAAGTAGAATTATATACCCATCAAAAATAACCTTTTATAAATGAAGGCAAAGACAAACTAGAACAGGAGAGAAGAGAGTTCCCCTGAGACCATCACCCTCAGATACTCTTTTAACCTAGAGCCCTATCCTGTTAGAATACTATTTAGTGAAACAACAGAGTGGCACACAACATAAAGAGCAGTATCCATAAGATCAGTGCCCTTGTTAATAACCATCAATATAAGACCAAAAGGTCAATAATTTCTTTAAAAAAACAAAAATGAAAAGATAAGTGGACAGGGAAACTAGAGTACTAGACAGGGAACAAAGAGAACACAATTATAGAGAATGCTGACACACTGTGCTAAATGTAACTAATGTCACGGAAACATATATATGGAACTTATCATACAGGAACCTAACTTGCTATGCAAACCTTCACCAGTAATTCAGTAATAATATCATTCTTTAAAATGAAGGCAAAATAAAGATGTCTTTAGACCCACAAAATCTGGCATAATTCATCAGCAGTGCTAACCAAAAGATCGGCGGTTTGAATCCACTAGCTGCTCCACGGGAGAAAGATGAGGTAGTCTGCTTCCGTGAAGATTTACAGCCTTGGAAACCATATGAGACAATTCTACTCTGTCCTACAGGCCCATTGAAGGTCACTCTGAGTCAGAAATAACTCACTAACAGTGGGTTTGGTTTTGGTTATACCAACATTGTAAGAAACACAAAAGAAAGTTCATCTTTAATAATTGCTATGTCATCATTTTAAATAAAAAGACACAGCTAAAAAGCCAAAGGATAAAAAAAGATATCTTGAACATATACCCCAGCCTGTGAAAAAAAAAGTTGGTATGAATATATCAATATCTGACAAAGTAATCTTTACATCTAGTAAGAGAGGCAAAAATCAGTCAATGAAAACTCTATGGTGGATTCAAAATGGAGTCTCGTCAGCAATCACCACGCTATTTCCCTCTACCATCTTAGTATTTGAAAAATTAGGTACAGCAGTTTGGATTAGGGATTCGGGTGCTCTAAAAAGGTCACTGAGTCAGAGTGCACCAAACTCAGGGGAGTAGAATTAGAAAGGAGAAAGGACGGGGGGGGGGGGGCGACAAGATCAGAAGATCTATCTTATGGAGCACCAACAGGCCTTCGGAGACCTCCCTGGGGGAGTGCTGACTGGCAGGTGAGAAAGGCCATCTGAGACCTTGGGTTAAGGAGGAAGATACACCACACCAGCATACCAGCAACCACACCAGCATACCAGCAATCACCCCATGGATCTACCTTCAGCACCTGATTTTATCAGTAACTTGGGTTGGCTAGGTGCAAACGGGCATGGCCTGCCCCACTGAAACCCAAGCAAGATGGCGGGCCCAGGGAGATGCCCCTGCAGTGGAATGCCAATCAAGCTTGGGTCAGCTTGGTGGTACTGAGGAGCCCACGCTTGACTTTGTCACTAATATTGGAACTACAACTTGCTCAGGCAATGCCTGGCTCCTGCACTGATGAAACTGAGAAGATCTTTGGCACTAAAGGTGGGCGGACACAGAGAGGAACTCTGGTGGTGGATTGCGGTCTGGACCAGTGCTGCAGGTGGGCAGCCCCAGAAAGGAACTCCCAAGGCAGATCACAGAGCTGGACATTTGTCTTGGGTAGGCTTTTTGGCACTGAGGGACCTCGAGGATGGGCATTTTGCGTGTGTCTGAGCCTGACAGAAAGTGGCGACCCCTAACAACTGGAGTCTTTGCTGAAATTGACTGTGGGCCTGTGAATAACAGTACAATGTCATCATTAGCAGTCTGCTCAAAGCCTTAGAAAATGCCTCTAGCAACGTGGCACTTTCCTTCTTTCTCTCTTCTGCTCCCAACTCATTGAAAATACCCTTACTTATCCAACAGAAGAAACCACATTCAGCCACCATAATACCTCCTGGTTTGAATTCTAGACCCTCTTTGCAGCAAACAGAAACCCATATCTACATTCCACACAGTGATTCCACCATCACAAAGAAAACTGCAAAGCAACCTAGCATACCTGAATTAATATCTTAAAAAAAAAAAAAAAATACCAGCTTCACCTTTTCAAACTATTAAATCATAAAACCAAGACAAAACAAATCAATACATAACCAACAGTTAAAGACAACCTCAAAATGTCTAGGAAACAACAGGCAACCTCAAATCAAACAAACAAAAAAACAGGACAAGGCATTAGAAACAAAACCACAAAGGTCTCATTAAACATAGAGGAAGAGGAGGCAACAGAATTAACTAAGGAGGAATTTAGAAGATATGTTTATAGAGCTTTACAAGAGCCAAAGAAAACCCCAAACAGAAGCAAGAAGAACACAGTCCCCTGGAAGAACTGAGGAAAATCATTCAAGAACAAAATAACAAGATTAATACACAATCAGAATACATACAAAAACAGCACTTAGAAATCCAGGAGATGAATACCAAAATTACAGAATTACACAATACAGTAGAAGCACAAAAGAGTAGGATAGAACTGGCTGAAAAACATATATCCCAACTAGAAGACAAATCCCTGCACACTAGCCTGTATGAAGAAAAATCAGAACAAAGCTTTAAAAGAAATGAAGAGAACCTAAGAATTATATGGGATGACATGAGATAAAACAACATAAGACTCATTGGAATTCCAGAAGAAGAAGAGGGGAAAAAAAAATGAGAAAATTGTGGAAGACCAGCTAACAGAAAACTTCCCCCATATCATGGAAAAAGAAAAGATATTTGTCCAAGAAGCCCACAGAACCCCACAAAGGATAGATCCCAAGAGAAAAACACTGAGGCATATTATAATCAATCTCTCCAAAACTAAAAACTAAGAAAAAATTTTGAGAGCTGCCTGGAACAAAAGAAATATTACTTACAATAATCAAACAGTTAGGCTGAGCTCTGATTACTCAGCAGAAACCATGCAGGCAAGAAGGCAATGGGATGGCATGTATAAAACACTGAAGGAAAAGAACATCCAACTAAGAATCCTCTATCCAGCCAAATTATCCATCAAATGTGAAGGTGAAATCAAGGCATTCTCAGACAAACAGAAATTAAGAAATTTTGTGAAAACCAGACCAACCCTACAAGAAATGCTTAAGGAAGTCATTCCAATAGAGAACCAACAGAGATCAACAAAATCAGGAAACGTAGCATCAACACTAAAACCAAATCAGAAACAGAAACTCAAAATAAGACCATAAAACACTGTACACTAAAAACCAAAAAAGTCAATCAGCATACGACAACAGCAACTAACCTATTAGAGGGAATAAAATTTCTAGGGTACAAACTTCCAAATGGAGAGGAAAACAGGACAATATCTTCACAGTACACACTGCTCTAAAAATGTAAAGACAAGAATGTACTCCAAGGTAACCACAGAGAAAATTAACAATCCCACTAAGCAAATCCAGAAGGAAGGAAAACATATGGGTTTAATAGGCACAAAACCAACAATAAAGAAGAAAAGGGAGAAAGCATTAGGCAACAAACTGAACTCAGCACAGAAAAGTATATGGACCAAGGAAACACCAACAACATGACAAAAAAAGACAACAGAATGATAGCAATCAATTCATACCTATCAATAATTACACTCAATGTGAACGGACTAAATGCACCTATCAAGAGAGAGTAGCAGACTGGATAAGAAAAGAGGACCCATCGATATGCTGCCTACAAGAGCCCAACCTTACACACAAATATAAAAACAAATTAAGAATTAAGGGATGGAAAAAACTACCAAGCCAATGGTAACCAAAAGAGAGCAGGAACGGCAAAATTAATTTCTGATAATATAGACTTGAAGGTGAAAAACAGTAAGAGACAAAAAAGGACACTATATGATGCTGAAGGAGCTCTGGTAGCATAGTGGCTAAGTCACTTGCCTGCTAACCAGACGGCTGGCGGTTCAAACCCACCAGCCACTCCTCGGAAGGAAGGTTGGGCAATCCTACTTCCATAGTGATACTGCCTCGAAAACCCAAGGAGGGGTCGCTATGAGTCAGGGCCGACTCGACGGCACATAACAACAACAACAACAACATATGATGCTGAAAGGGTCAACTGACAAAGAAAACTTTACAATAATAAATATTTATGCACCCAATGAAAGTGCTCCAAAATACGTGAAGCAAATATTAACTGAATTAAAAGGGACAATAGACAGCTCTACAATAGTAGTAGGAGACTTTAACAAAACACTTTCAAAGAGGGACAGGTCAACTAGAAAAAAACTCAACAAAGATACAGAAGAACTCAATAATACAATCAACCAACTTGACCACATACACATATACAGAGCATTTCACCCAACAAAAGCACAATTCACATTCTTCTCCAGTGCACATGGATTCTTCTCCAGAATAGACCATATGTTAGGACATAAAACAAGCCTTATAAATTCAAAAGCATTGAAATACTACAAAGTATCTGCTCAGACCACAATGCTATAAATTTAAAAATTAATAATAGGAAGTTGTTGTTGTTGTTATGTGCGGTCAAGTCGGACCTGACTCATAGCAACCCCTCCTTGGGTTTCCAAGGCAGTATATCACTATGGAAGTACATTGCCCAACCTTTCTTCTGAGGAGTGGCTGGTGGGTTTGAACCGCCAGCCTTTTGGTTAGCAGTCAACTGCCTTAGGCACTATGCTACCACAGCTCCTGTAATAATAGGAAGAGCAAGGAAAAAACAGGAAAAGCAAGGAAAAACATCAAACATATGGAAGCTGAACAATTCACTGCTCAAAAACTACTGGGTAACAGAACAAATAAAAACTAAAATTAAAAAAATCCGAGAGACAAATAAGAATGAAGATACATCATACCAAAACCTATTGGACACAGTGAAAACAGTACTCAGAGGGCAGTTTATAGCAATAAATGAATACATCAAAAAAAGAAGAAAGAAATAAAATCAATACTCTAACTCATCAACTCCAACAACTAGAAACAGAACAACAAAAGAATCCTAGCATCTAGAAGCAAGGAAATAACAAAGATCAGAGCAGAAATAAATGAAACAAAAAAACATAGAGAAAATCAACAAAACAAAAACTGGTTCTTTGAAAAGATTAATAAAATCGATATACCACTGGCAGATCTAACAAAAGAAAGAGAAGATCCAAATCACAAGAATTATAAACAAAAAGGGTGTCATAACAACAGAACCAACTGAAACAAAAAAGATACTGACAAAATATTATGAAAAACTGTACTCCAACAGATTTGTGAACCTAGAAGAGATGGACAAGTTTCTAGAATCGTAAGACCTACCTAAACTATCCCACTCAGAGATAGAATACTTGAACAGACCTATAA
>NW_006921668.1:4245799-4257544 GCF_000298275.1 Orycteropus afer afer
AAAAAAAAAAAACTACTGGAACTAATAGAGAGGTTTAGCAAAGTGGCAGGATACAAGGTCAACATACAAAAATCAGTTGAATTTCTCTACACCAACAAAGAGTCCTCTGATAAAGAAATAAGGGAAACAATGCCATTTACAATAGCTACTAAAAAGTTAATATATCTAGGAATAAACCTCACCAGAGACACAAAAGACCTACACAGAGAAAACTATAAAACACTGTTACGAGAGACAAGGGCACTACATAAATGGAGGAACCTACCTTGTTCATGGACAGGTAGACTGAATATTGTGAAAATGGAATATTACCTAATGCAATTTACACATTTAACACAATCCCAATCCAGATTCCAACAAAATTTTTTAAGGACACAGAAAAACCAATTACTGAGTTCATATGGAAAGGAAAGAGACCTCGAATGAGCAGAGCACTTCCCAAGAAGAAAAACAAAGTGTGAGGTCTCACACTCCCGGATCTTAAGAACTACTATACAGCCACAGTAGTCAAAGCAGCGTGGTATTGGTACATTGATAGACAGATAGACCAATGGAACAGAATCAAAAGTCTAGATATAGACCCATCCATCTATGGACAAATGATCTTTGACAAAGGCCCAAAACCCATTAAATGAGGAAGAGACAGCCTCTTTCACAAATGGTGCTGGCAAAACTGGATATCCACCTGCAGAAAAATGAAACAGGACCCATACCTCACTCCATACACAAAAGCAAACTCAAGCTGGATCAAAGACTTAAATGTGAAACCTCAAGCTATAAAATCCATCAAAGATAAAATAGGCGCAAATCTGGGAGCCCTAATTTATGGCATAAATAGACTGTCAAGTGTAACCCAGAATGCACAGGAGGTAGAAGAAAAGCTAGGTGACTGGGATATTTTAAAAATTAAAATTCTTATGTGCATCAAAAGACTTTGTCAAAAGGGTAAAAAGAGAACCTACAGATTGGGAGAAAATATTTGCTTATGACATACCTGACAATGGACTTATCTCCAAGATCCACAGAAAACTTCAACACCGCAACACCAAAAAGACAAATAACCCAATTCACAAGTGGGCAAAAGACTTGAATGGACACTTCACCAAAGAAGATATACAGGCAGCCAACAAACACAGGAGAAATTGCTCACAATCATTAGTCATTAGAAAGATGGAAATAAAAACAACAATTAGATATCATCTCACCCCAGCAATAATAGCAAAGTTCAACAGGTCAGAAAATAACAAATGCTGGCAAGGTTATGGAGAGACTGGAACTCTTGTGCACTGCCGGTGGGATTGTAAAATGGTACAACCATTGTGGCAAACGGTATGGCATTTCCTTAAAAAACTGAAAATAGAAGTACCATTTGACCCAGCAATTCCATTACTAGGAATATATTCTAAAGAGGTGAGAGACAGCGCATGGATGGACAAATGTACACCTATATTCATCGCAGCACAATTCACGATAGCAAAGAGATGGAAACAACCTAAATACCCGTCAACGGATGAATGGATAACCAAATTATGGTACATCCACACAATGGAATACTATGCTACATTAAAGAACAATGAAGAATATGCGAATCATCTCACAACTTGAATGAACCTAGAGGACATTACACTGAGTGAAATAAGTCAATTGCAGAAAGACAAGTCCTATATGAGCCCATTACTGTAAAACCACAAAGAAGGATTTGCTTGGGAAAGGGAACTTATTTTGTAGGTTACTGGGACAGGAAAGGATGGGGAGGGATTAAATTCGGGCTAGCTGGGGACCACACACTGACGTGGGCAAAGGGAGGGACATACGGAAAGGAACTGTGATCACCAGGATAACATTAGGAAATGGGAGGACACCAAACTGTGCACATAAGAGATAGACAACAGATGCTAATAACAACGTCCACAATACTGCATTACCATTAACACCAAACACTAGGCTACAGATAAACACATAAACACCTGAGAGGATCAGATGGGGGTCAGTGAACAAGAGTATACTCTAGACCAAGGATAGATTCAGCTGAGGCTAATCTTGCACAGACACCAGTGATACAAAATAACTGCAATCATTACAGAAATAATAGAAGACAGACAAAGAGTAATCCCTCAGACACCCAGACACTATGCGAGAGAGATTCAATAGATCTACTGTCTCAAGACCATAGTACTGGGGGACACCAGACTCAATTAACACAACAAAATACATAAAAGCCTTGTTCTGCATCCTACACTGGTGAGTAGCGACTGGCGTCTTAACAGCTTTCAAGTGGCCATCTAAGATGAAGCTAACAGTCTCCTAGCATCAGAAGCGAAGAATACAAAACAAAACAAAAAACAAAAAAAAGGGCATTTGGAAGCAATCAGCTCTAGGACATGATGGCCCTCGAGACCTGAAGAACTAGATGGTGCCCGGCTACCAATGCCAACCACTCAGGAAAGGATCAAATCTGGAGATCCTGGATAGAGTGGAAGGGAAAACATGGAACAAAATCCAAAAACTCAATAATGACCAGACTTACTGGTCAGAGACCAGTAATTACTGGCCAGAGACCAGATGAGACCCCCAATACTACGGCCCTGGAACACATTCTGCGCCTGGAATAAAAGTCAGCCCCAGGGGCTGGCTTTCAACCCAATAGTTAACAAGATGTACATGCAGACCACTCAACCCAGGATGATGCACCCACATACTCTATGGTAATACATCCCATAGAGCAATGGACCACGGGGCACCAGAAGACCAACATTCAGGATAAAGAAATTCAGGAGAAACAGGAGTGCCTAAATATGAGGTGCACAATGGGAGGGTTACAGGGTAGGGAGGGGAGGAGAATGGGTTAGGGTTGTACATGGTAAATGGGGAGTGAAACTAAATGTCTACGTAATGTTAAATGTAAAACAAGCTTTTAAAATTAAAAAAAAAAAAAAGGAAAGGAAAGGAAGAAAAGACCAAAATGGATGTCAGACAATAATGACCAGAATTACTAGTCAGATGGAGTCTGGTGAGACCCCTGACTACTATAGCTTTGGGCCTGGGATAAAACTCACTCCCAAGGGCTAGCTATCAGCTCAGTCATAAATAAGACTTACACACAGAACATTCAACCCAGAGTGATGCATCCACCTACTCTACGGAGATACATCAATGAAAACAGAGTAAACAAAGTGGCAATTGGCCATGGGGCACTAGAGGGGCAACACTCACACGGAGGAAAAGCAGAACACACAGGGGTGCATAACTAAGAAGGGCAAGGGGTGCAGTTACTAGGAAGGGAGAGGAAAAAAGTGGGTTAGAGTTGTGGATGGTAGTTGGGGAGTGAAACAAAATGTACACAAAATGTTAAATGTAAAACATATTCTGCTCTGTAAATTTGCACTTAAAGCACAATTAAAAAATAAATAAATAATAATCAAAAAAAACCTCTATGGGTCGCAATAGTCTGATCTGCAACCGATTACGGGGATGGTGCAGGATCGGGTAGCACTTTTTCAGTTGTATGTGGAACAGTGATGAGTTGGGAGTGCATTCATGGCAGCTGACAACAAAATCTTTAAATCTATACGTATTATAAGAGATGAGTGGAGTATTTCATAACGCTGAAAAGGCCAGGTCAACAGGAAAACAGCAATACTAATATGAATTCATCTAATAACATAGCTTCAAAATAGGTGAAACAAAATTGACAGAAATTAAAAATAAATAAAAAGGACAAATCCACAATCATAAGAGCAGATTTTAAAATACTTCTGTCTGTAACTGATAGGACATGTAGACAACAAACTTAAAAATATAATTAACAACCTGACCTAATTTACATATACAGAAAATTACATCCAACAACTACACAATGGATATTGTTTTCAAATGCATGCAGATCATTTAATAAAACAGACTATATGCTGGATCACAGACGAAGTCTCAGCAAATTTCCAAGGACTGAAACTTAAGCAGGTTCTTTAACCAATGAAAATTTAAACTAGACGTCAACAACAGAAAGAAAACTAAGAAATTCACAAATGTTTTAAAAATCAAGAGAAACAGAATTCTAAGTAATCTATGGGCCAAAAGAAGTTACAATGGAAATTAGAAAAAAAAATCTTCAATTAAATGAAAATATGGCAATACCAAAACTTGTGGGAAGTAATTAAAGCAGTGCTTAGAGGAAATGTATAGCATTATGCATAAGTATAAATGTGTTGTTGTTGTTATGTGCCGTCGAATCAGCCCCAACTCATAGCGACCCCTCCTTGGGTTTCCGAGGCAGTATCACTACGGAAGTTGGATTGCCCAAACTTCCTTCCGAGAAGTATAAATGTATATAGTGAAAAAAGAAAGGGTGAAAATAAACGATCTAGGCAAACAACTGAAGGAGCTGGAGAGATAACAGTAAATTAAATACAAAGAATGTAGGATGAGGGAAATAACAAAAATAAGAGTAGATATAATGAAATAGAAAGCATTCTATAAAAAAAAAAAAGAAAGAAAATCAAGGAGTCAAAAACTGATTTTCCGAAAAGAAAAACGAAAAAAAACAAAAACATAAATTACCAATCTGAAGAACGTAAAAAGGACATGAAAACTAATCTTGCACATATATTTCACAATATAAATAAAACATTTAGACAAATTCTTTAAAAAATACTTAATACTAAACAAAAGGAAGAAGGAGAAAAAGAACATCTGGATAGTTTTAAGTATGTTAATGACTTTGAATCCCTAATCAAAAAACTACCCACGAAGAAAATTCTACACTCAGATGTCTTTGTTAGTGAATTTTTTCAAACAGCTAAGAGTTCACTGGTAAAATTTTTCAAACAATAATAGCAATCTTAGACTAACTCTTCCAGATAATATAAAAAGAGAGAGTATTTTACAACTAGTTTGAGACCAGCAAAATTCTGATACCAAAATCTAAAAAAAAATAGCAAAATAAGAAAATGTCAGACCAATATAGCCATGAATATAAATGTTAATGTAGCACACAACCAAAACATGGAAACTCAAATGTACATCAATGTATGAAGAGATAAATAAAGGTGGTATATTCATATAACAAAACAGTAATTCAGCCATAAAAAGAAATGAATTACTCATACATGCTACAACATGGATAAACCTTGCAAACATTATGAAAATGAAAGAAACAAAGGCCATAAAAAAACATAAAAGGCCATAAATCATATGACTATTTATATGAAATATCCACAATAGGTAAATGCATAGACACAGGAAGTAGATTAGTGGTTGCCAGGGGTTGGGGAGGGGCTGGGAGATGATTATTAATGGGTTAGAGGTGGGTTTTTTTTTGAGGTAGAAAATGTTCTGGTTGCGTAATTTTGTGAATATGCTGAAAACTAATGAATTGTATACTTTAAATAGGTGAACATTATAGTGTATTACTTATATCAAATTTAAGTATATGAGGAAAAAAAATTAATCAAAACAAAAATGTTCAATGTCCAGGAACACATAAAAATGATAACATATAACAACTAAGCAGAGATCATTACATAAATGCAAATTTCAATCAACGTAACTCAACAGAATGACAGAGGAAAAGGGGAAAAATAATAGTCAACAACATATATAAACTAAAGCTTTTTCACAGAAGTCAGACTCATTGTCCTGTGTAATTAATGTAATGATACTACATTGCTGTGTTCAAGCATCACTGAATAAATTAGGGAAGAAAAGTGGTGATTACTAAGTAGAAAACTTTTATTTACTTATCCTAGTCTGCTAATTACTAACAAGAAAAGAGATTCTAACAGTTCCAAATGATCTAGAGGGGAAAGCAAACAGATTTCCTACATATATAATTTCAGGCTCTTAATTTTATTTGGAAAAGTCTTCATATCAGGGGGACTATATCTAAAGCTAGGAGCTCTGGTAGCATAGTGCCTAAGGCACCTGACTGCTAACCAGAAGGCTGGCGGTTCAAACCCACCAGCCACTCCTCAGAAGGAAGACTGGGCAATCTACTTCCGTAGTGGTACTGCCTCGGCAACCCAAGGAGGGATTGCTATGAGTCAGGGCTGACTCGATGGCACATAACAACAACAACATATCTAAAGCTACCTTGGCAGCAGGTAGAGCAGAAGAAGAAAATGGAAAAGTACACTAGAGATACAATATTAAGAAGTTTCTGAAAAGCTGTGGCTATAGACCATATCTCATGCAGATTAGTACTCTGGGTATACACAGCCTAAGTAAACCAGGGAAACAAACCATAAAACAATTGCAAAAGTTACTGAAGACATCTATTGGAAAAAGTTACGGTAAGATGGCAGAATAGGCAGACAAACTACACAGACCCTCTGCAACAAAGGGAAACCAACTAACACAGATACAGAAGATAATCCTGGAGCCCTGAGCATTCAAAGGAAGGATACAGAAGTGAACTAAACTCTACCAAGTAGAAGAACCTGCAAAAAAACACCGATAAAGGAGACATATGGAGCTGCAGTCTGTCAGAGGTCCTAAAAGGGACGGACAGCTTGGATATTGCCAACTGGTGTCAGGACCTAAGAATTAACCTAAAAATCAGGTCTGCTAGCCAGGGGCTGCACAGAGGTCTGCACTGGTGGCTGGTAAATAAAAGGGGAAGCAGGGAAGAGGGAGACAGGCTGAGCTGAGTGTGGACTTCTGGGTACCTGGAGGGTGCAACCATTTTGAATGTTTACAACCGTTAGACCATTTTTCCTATTTAAAGCAAAAGCATTCTCTCCAATTCCAGAGACATAAGAATAGGTTCCATCTGCCAGGGACCACAAGGACATGTGAGACACACAAGATTGGAAAGGTGCAACATTCCCTTTGTTACTCTTATACCCCATAACCTCTTTGTAAATGGAAGTGTGAACATCCGTCATTCCCACCAACCTTCTGGGCCAGCAAGAAATCCATCCCAGTCTCTGTGCTCCAGTGGAGCTTGGATGCCCTGCCCTGCCTGCCAAGATTTTTTTTGTTTTTCTATTTTAAAATTATTATTATTATTATTATTATTATTATTATTATTATTACTATTTTTGTCCTTTTTATTATTATTCTCTATTCTTCCCTTCCCAGATTCTAGTTTTTCAGTTTTTTCTCTCTTCCCTGTTTTTGGTCCCCATTTTTTCCTTCCTCATGGTTAACCCCATTCCTTGTTTTTCTGTATGCATTTTTCACATTTTTTTTTCTTCATTATTCTCCTACTCTACCTTTTTCCTCTTACTGCCCTCTCCCCAGATATTGTGGGTTTCTTTTTTCCTTTTGTGGTTATTGTTTCTGTGTGTTTATATGGTATGTTTTCTGTCCACTTGCTTTTACTGTTTTGATGGTTATTCAATTGTTTTTGTCTGAGTGGGAGACAGCAACACTGACCATACAATACAACTACACCCACAACTCCTGCAACTCCACTTACTGAGTGACAGCCACCACTTCCTTGTCCACCAACTGACCAACAATAAACAACTAACAAGAAAAGCCTGACTCTCCCTTAGCTGCTCTTCACAGTTACAAAGATCTAAATACACCAACGTCACAATGTCTTGGAGACAACAGACCATCACAACCTGCACAAAGAAGCAATATAAAGCCAAAGAAACAAGGGAACAGGATACAGATCCAGAACACACCCCTGATGAATAAGCAGCATTGGAACTCCCTGATAAGGAAAGCAAAAGAATTATACTTAGTTATCTTCAAAGGATTGAGAGACAGATCAAGGAAAACACTGACAAAATTAAGGAAAACAGACAAAACCCTAGAACAGTATCAAAAGAAAATACAAGAAAAAAATGAAAAAATAAATGAAAAATTAGAAATGATACAAAATGAAGAGATAGAAATCCAGAAGATCAATACTAAATTTTCAGAAATAGATAACACATTGGAAGGGCAAAGGAGAAGAATTGATATAATGGAAGACAGAATTAATGAGATTGAAGACAAATACCTCAGTATTTCTTTGGAAAGGGATCAATCAGAAAAAAAGATCAAAACAAAATGAAGAAAGCTTAAGGTTAATATAGGAAGAGAAAAATAAAACCACTGAGAAAACTGTCCAAGATTTGTTGGTAGAGAACTTCCCTGATATGATGAAAGATGAGAATATATCCATTTAGGAAGTCCAACAAACCCCATACAGGATAGACCCCAAAAAGAAAATCACCAAGACGTATCATCATCAAACTCATCCAAACCAAAGACAAAGAAAGAATCCTGAAAGCAGCACAGGAAAAACAAAAAGTTACTTACAACAGACAACCAGTAAAAATAATTTCTGATTTCTCAGCACAAGTCATGCAAGCAGGAAGGCAATACGATGGAATATACAAAACCTTGAAAGAGAAAAATTTCCAAACAAAAATTATATACACTCAGCAAAACTGTCCCTCAAACATGATGGTGAAATTAGGAGATTTCCAGATAAGCAGAAATTAAGGGAATTTGTTCAAACCAGAACAACCTTACAAGAGATACTAAACAGAGTCCTTTGAACACAGAACCAATAATAGCAAACAACAACCAACCATTAATACATAAGATGACATAACCCAGAAACCAACACAGCTATGGACGTATGCAAAGTAAAATAATCTTACAAGACTGTAAACAGGAAACCAGAGACATCAATTGGCAAATGAGGACAACAACAAACCAAAAAGAGGAAAAAAACAGTGTGTTTACAGAACTTCTAAATGGTGAGGAAGTCAAGAGAGTTGTAAGATAAACTGTACTATTCTAAATTCGGGGACAAAGTTATAAATCACACGGTAACCTCAAAGAAAAAAGACAAACCATCACATCACAATAAAAAACAGGACAAGCACAAATATTTAGCAAATACTAAAACAATAGCAACAAAGGAAATGATAACACAATTCATTAAAATAATGAGCTCAGCACGGAAAATTATATGGAACAAAGAAACCAGAAACCCCATGAAAAAACACGTAATAAAATAACAGCAACCAATTCATACTTGTCGATAATTACACTGAATGTCAATGGATTAAATGCACCACTCAAATGACATAGGGTTGCAGAATGGATAAGAAAACATAACCACTTTGCTGTCTACAAAGGATATACCTTAGAGATAAAGATAAAAATAGACTAAAAATCAAAGGTTGGAAAAACATGTGTCAAACAAATGACAGGAGTTGCAGTATTAATTTCTGATCTAATTGACATTAAGACAAAAAACACCACATGAGACAAGGAAGGACATTATATATTGATTAAATGATCAACTAAACAAGAAGATATAACCATAATATATATTTATGGACCCAATGAAAGAGCCCCAACATATATAAATCAGACTTTAACAGAATTAAAAAGGCAAATAAATGACTACACAGTTATAGCAGAAGACTTTAATACACCACTTTCAACTGGAAAGAAACTCAACAAAGACGCAGTAGAGTTAAACAATATAAACCAAGAGCTTGATTTTATAGACATGTAGAGAGCACTTCAACCCTGCTGGCCTGGTGCCTAAGGCATTTGACTGCTAACCAGAGGCTGGTGGTTCAAATTCAGCAGCCACTCCTCAGAAGGAAGATTGGGCAATCTACTTCTATAGTGATACCACTTTGGAAACACAAGGAGGAGTCGCTATGAGTCGGATCCCGCTGGATGGCAGTGAGGTTTTTTGTTTTGGTTTAGAGAGTACTTCACCCAACAACAGCAAAATATACATTCTCTTCCAGTGCACATGGAACATTCTCCATGATAAGCCATATGTTTGGCCATAAAGCGAGCCTTAATAAGTTTTAATATTGAAATACCGCAAAGCATCTTCTCAGATCACAATGCTATAAAATTAGAAATCAACAATAGGAAGATCAACAGAAAAAGCCCAAACACATGAAAACTGAACAACACCCTCCTTAAGAACAACTGGGTAATAACCAAACAAAACCAAACTCACTGCCGTCCAGTCAGATCTGACTCACAACGACCCCTCCATGAGTTTCTGAGGCAGTATCACTATGGAAGTAGCACACCCAATTTTCCTTCCGAGGAGTGGCTGCTGGGTTTAAACCGCCAAGCCTTCTGGTTAGCAGTGAATTGCCTTAGGCACTACGCCACCAGAACTCCCAACTGGGTAACAGCAGAAATAAAAAATGAAATTAAAAAATTTCTTCAATCAAATGAGAATGAAAATACATCATACCAAAATCTTTGGGACACACCAAAAGCACAGATCAGAGGCCAATCTACAGCAATAAGTGCACACATCAAAAGAGAAGAAAAAGGCAAAATCAACACTTTAAACCAACGTATCCAACATTAGAAAAAGAACAGCAAGAAAAGCCTACAATCACCAGAAGAAAGGAAATAACAAAGATTCAAGCAAAAATCAATAAAACAGAAAATAGAAAGACAATAGAAAAAAATCAACAAGACTAGAGTTGGTTTTTTGAAAAGATTAATAAAATTGACAAACTACTGGCAAATTTTACAAAGAAAAAGAGGAAGAGAATACAAGTAACAAGAATAACAAACGAAATGGGCAACATCACTACAGAACCAACTGAAATAAAAAGGAAAATATCAGGATACCATGAAGAAATTACTTCAATAAATTTGAAAATCTGGAAGAAATGGACAGATTTCTAGAAACACACCACTTACCTAAACTAACACAGACTGACATGGAAAAGTTAAACAGATCCAAAACAAAAAAAGAAATTGAACAGGTCATAAAAAAATTACCAATAACAAAAAAAGTTCTGGTCCAGATGGTTTCACTGGAGAATTCTACCAAACATGCAGAAAAGAACTGACACCAATCCTACTCAAACTATTCCAAAACATACAAAACAATGGAATCTTCCCAAATTCATTTTATAAAGCAAGTATAACCTTCATATCAAAATCACACATCACTCAAAAGGAAAACTACAGACCAATATCCTCATGAATACAGATGTAAAAATATTCAACAAAATCCTAGCCAACAGACTCAAACAACATATCCAAAAAAACATTCATTATGCCAAGTGGAGTTTATATCAGGTATGCAAGGGTGGTGCAACATTAGAAAAATAATCAATGTCATTCATCACACATAAATAACACAAAGGGAAAGAAGCACATGCTCATATCAGTTGATACTGAAAAGGCATTTGATAAAATCCAACACCCATTCCTGATCAAAACTCTCAGCAAAATAGAATTAGAAGGGATATGAGCTCTGGTGGCATAGAGCCTAAGGCATGTGACTGCTAACCAGAAGGCTGGTGGTTCAAACCCACCAGACACTCCTCGAAAGGAGGGCTGGACAATCTACTTCCATAGTGATACTGCCTAGGAAAGCCAAGGAGAGGTCGCTATGAGTCGGGTCCAACTTGACGGCAGTGTGTTTGGGTTTTTTGGTTATGCAAAACCAACAGCTAACATTATTCTCAATGAAGAAAGACTGAAACCATTCCCCTTGGGAACAGGAACCAGACAAGAATGCCCTCTATTACCACTTCTATTCAACATCGTACTGGAAGTCCTAGACAGGGCAATAAGGTAAGAAAGGGAAATCAAAGGCATCCAAATTGGTAAGGAAGAAGTAAAAATATCCCGATATGGTGATGAAATGATCCTATACCTAGAAAACCCAAGAGACTCAGTCAAGAATCTACTGGAACTAATTGAGAGATTTAGCATCATGGCAGGATACAAGATCAACATCCAAAAATCAGTTGGATTCCTCTACACCAGCAGAGATTGCTGAGAAAGAAATAA
>NW_006921668.1:4257707-4267857 GCF_000298275.1 Orycteropus afer afer
ATTCAATGCAATCCCAATCCAGATCCCATCAACATTCTTTATGGATATGGAAAAAACAATCACTAACTTTATATGGAAAGGAAAGACACCTCAGTTAGACAAATGACTACTGAAGAAGAACAAAATAGGAGGTCTCACACTGCCAGACCTCAAAATCTACTACACAACCACAGTAGTCAAAACAGCCTGATATTGGTACAACAGACCAATGAAACAGAATTGAAAAGCCAGAAATAGATCTATCAAATGGTGCTGGCAAAACTAGATATCCATTTGCAGAAAAATGAAGCAAGATCTGACCTCACACCATACACAAAAACTAACCCCAGGTGGATCAAAAACTTAAATGTGAAACGTTAAACTATAGAGTTCCTCAAGGAAAAACTAGGGACAAATTTAGGAGCCCTAATCGGAAGGAAGGTTGGAGAATTTACTTCTGTAGTAATACTGCCTCAGAAACCCAAGGAGGGGTCGCAATGACTCAGGTCTGACTTGACGGCACATAACAACAACAGCATCAACAATACACAAACAGCAGAAGAGAAATTAGATGAATGGGACTGTATAAAAAATCAATTTTTATGGGCTTCCAAAGACTTCTCCAAAAGAGTAAAAAGAGAACCTACAAATTGAGAAAAAAATATTTGGCAATAACATATCTGACAAGGGACTAATCTCTAGAATTTATAGAAAACTCCAATACCTCATCAGCAAAAAGACAAATAATCCAACTAAAAAATGAGCAGAAGACATGAATAGACACTTCACCAAAGAGGATTTTCAGGTGGCCAATAAACAAATAAATGCTCACGAACATTAGCCACTGGAGAGATGCAAATCTAAACAACGAGATACTCTCTGGCCCCAGCACTAGTAGCAAAGTTCAACAGACAGAAAATAACATATGCTGGTAAGGATGTAGAGAGATTGGGACTCTCATACACTACTGGTGGGACTGCAAAATGACACAACCACCATGGAAAGCAGTACAGAAAATCCTTAAAAAGCTGGAATTAGAAATACCATTTGACCCAGCAATGCCATTACTAGGTACATAACCTAAAGAAGTCACAGCCATGACAAGAACAGATATATGCACACCCATGTTCACTGCTGCACTATTTACAACAGCAAAAAGATGGAAATAACATAGGTGCCCATCAACAGAAGAATAGATAACCAAACTATGGTACATACACACAATGGAATACGATGCAACCCTAAAGAAAAACGTAGAATCTGCAAAACACCACATAAAATGGATAAACTTGGAGGACATCATGCTGATTGAAATAAGTCAAGCACAGAAGGACAGGTATTTTATTACTCTATTATTGTAAAAAGTCAAGGAGAGGTTTATATATGGAAGGAAATTTTATTTGTTGGTTACAAAGGGTGGGAGGGGAGGGGCAGGAACACTGTCATATAGGTAGAGATAAGTATTGATTTGGGTGAAGAGTAGGGGAATGAACCAAATGTGAGTGATCGACATGGTGGCACTGAGGAAGAGGAAGGCATAGAGAGGTGCTGGGAGGTACAGACAACAAAGATGAATTTGCACATACAGTACTCAATGTCAGTGAAGGCAAACATGGATATACAGGTGGATAGATGGGTGGACAGACTGAACTATTAGGTATGTCTATGCAGAGGAAAGTGTCCCCATGACCATGTATAGGGTTGGCAGACAATGTTTCTACAAGTGTATTTGTATGTTCTGTAAGAATGTCCAGGTATATAGCAGAGCTAACAAGGGAAAAGGCTGGAGTCACTTCTTGGCCACAGCCAGCTACCCAGAGGGAGGGAGTAGGTAGACCTGTGGGCTCAGGACCATAATCCCAAGGGACATCAAGCTCAACTCGCATACCATACTACACAAAACATTGTTCCACATCCTACTTTGGTGAGTATTGACTGGGATCTTCAAAGCTTGCAAGTGGCCATCTAGATGCAATGATGGGTCTCTCCTCGTCCAGAGCAAAGAAGAATGAAGAAAACCAAAGTCATGTGGAAAAAATTAGTCCAAGCGACTGGTACACTGTGCAATCCTCAGCCTATATGACTGAGAGACCAGAACTAGATGGTGCCTGGCTGCCACCATCAACCACTTGGAGAGTGATCTATGTAGGAGATCCTGGATAGAGTGGGAGAGCAATGTGGTACACTCAAAATCATTAAAAGAAAAAAAAGTGGCCAGGTTTGCTGGTCTGGTGGAACCACTGAGACTATGGCCTCTAGCTGCCCTTGAAGTCTGGAACTGAACCTGCTCCTGGGGCTTCCAGCCAACAAAAGACAGGCACATGAGCTGAACATTTACATTAGGTAGATACACTCCTTGGAGAGATCAATAATGGAAGAATAGAAGGGCTGTTTAGGCACAGGGAGACAGCTCAGGGGGCAGGAGTGCATGGAGGGATGGACACTGGGAAGAGGTAACTATGGGGAGGAAGTGGGAGGGGATCTACTGCATTGTGGGAAATTGCAGTCAATATCATGAGACATGCTGTATGTGAGCTGCTGTATGGAAAGTGAACTGGCTCTGTAAACTTTTACCCAAATCACAACAAAAAAAAAAAAAAAAAAAAAAAAAAGAGGCTTGCAAGCAGCCATCTAGATATAACAATGGGTCTATCCTCATCGTCTATCCTCGTCCAGAACAAAGAAGAATGAAAGAAAAAATGCATAGATACAATTAGTCTAAGCGACTGGTACACCATGTGATCACAGCCAATACAACTATGAGACCACAAGAACTAGATGGTGCCCATCTACCACTGCCAACTGCTCAGAGAGGGATATATGTAGGAGATCCTGGATAGAGTGGGAGAACAACGTGAAACAAAATTCAAAATCATTAAAAAAAAAGGGGGGGACCAAATTCACTGGTCTGATAGAGCCTGATGGAACTACTGAGACTATGGCCCTTAGCTACCCTTCAGCTCTGGAATGGAATCCACTCCTGTGGCTTCCAGCCAAACAAAAGATAGGCATATGAGCTGAACATTTACATTAGGAAGATACACTCCTTGGAGAGATCAATCATGGGAGAATAGATGGGCTGAATATGCACAGGGAGACAGCTCGGGGGGGCAGGAGTGCATGGGAGGGAAGGACACAGGTAAGAGGTAACTATGGGGAGGAAGTGGAAGGGAGCTGTTGCATTGTGGGAAGTTGCAGTCAATGTCACAAGACAAAGTGTATGTCGGCTGTTGAATGGCAAGTGAATTTGCTCTGTAAACTTTCACCCAAACCACAATAAAAATTAAATTAAAAAAAAAAGTTTCTGAAGACAACCTACTTACCCTGGTCTCAGAGAACTGCTATAAATAATTCTTCAAGGGCCATGACATCTAGCAAATAACCATGCACATAAAGATACAATGTACATATCTACACCTGAAACTAAAGACTCAAAAGATGGATTTATAGCATATTAGACAGAGTTGAATAGAGAATTTGACATCTAGAAACAAATCAGGAAAATATCTAGATTGCAGCACAGAAAGATTAAAAATACTTCCTTGAGACCTTTTCTGAATCCAAACCCTCCTCTTTAATTTCTTTTCCCATCCCAAAAGAGATAATGGCCATTTTAAGTATACTCTTATTGCCCCCTACACTGGATCATATCTCATTTATCACCCTTGAGATTTGGCTCAATCACCAATATCCTCTCACTGTTTACTCTTTAATATCTCTTTTTTAAAAAATGGCTTCTAACTAAAGTGGCCTCCTCCAATGGGGGAAAAATAGCTTAAATAATTCTCTATCCCTTATCTTAGATTTCTTAGGGGAAAAAAAAAAAAAGTCTTTATTGTCTTGAATTTCTTTAACTCCTTACTGTCAAACTCCTACAAGTCTTTGAGACATCTCAATACTTTCTTGTTGCCAATTCAGCTCCCGATCCTCAGTCTTTATGCATCACATTCTTCTGATTACTGTCAAACAGTCCCTATTTCTCAAATACTATCTTCCCCCCTAGATTCTAGAACGACCTTTATTTTACTTCTCCTCCTACCTTTGATGATGATTCCTTCTCAATCTTCTTCCTTGGCTCCTTTTTCTTCCTTTTCTTGCCTCTTAAATCTTTAGTTGATACATTATTTCTCATGTGAGCCATCTGTTCACACCTTATGTTCATTTCTATATGGTAAATTACAAACCTTATTTTCAATAAGCTATGGTTAAGGCATTTGGCTCCTAACCAAAAGGCCAGTGGTTCAAACCTACCAGCTGCTCCTTGGAAGAAAGATAAAGCACTCTGCTTCCATAAAGGTTTACAGCCTTGGAAACCCAATGGATGTCACTAAGTCAGAACCGACTTGATAGCAGTGAGTTTGGTTTGGTTTTTTTATAGCAACCTTAAACAATGGCTCCTGCTATCATGACATTGTCAGAAGGCTAGTCAAGAGCCAGTTGTGACAATAAAGACACATTCACCATGGAAAGCTATAAACTTTTTCTAGCCACTTCAAAATCTCACACCTATCCATCAAACTCAGAGTGGATAATCTAACCTTTTACTTAACTGCTAAAAATGGGATGCCATTAGAAATATAATCTTTATTTTCCTTTAAGCCACCTTGAAATAAATCTCTAAATACTGCCTTACTCTATTAGTGATCATCATTCTCCCCACTCCAATGCCCAATTATTTCTTGCTGCCTTCTTCAGCCTACCAAGTTAAGAGTACAAAATTTAGAAACAAGCTACCTTGGCTGAAATGTCAAATCTACCACTGACTAGCTCTGTGAGGAAAAGTTATTTAAATTCTCTGTACCTCAGTTGTCTCATCTGTAAAATAGAGTTATGAACCCCTAGAGTTATGCCTAGTATTCAGTAAATGCTGAAGCAATTTTACTGAAGTAAAATGTTAGTCTTGGTTTAGATTGTTCCAGAAGTAGATCTTGATTCAAGTATTCAACTGTATGTAGTTGTTTTATTGTTTTGAGAGATGATCCAAAAACCAAATAAGAAGGAAGTCAAGAAAGGGTGCCAGTAACTATAGGAGGGGACTAGTGCTAGATTCCACTAAAGAACTCTGGGAGATGGTATAGGATGTGGCTCAGAGTTATCCCAGCTGAAGGGTGAGAAAAATGACACATTTCTCTACCAACTCTCCACCCATCATTAGCTGACAGCTTTTCTGAGGGCATTAATGTATCTAGCATTTCTGGTTTGCTCTATGTACAAATGATGTCTCCATGGCCAGAAAGCACGCTGTCAGGAATAGTCATAGATGTATGCAGTATACAGTATGAAGATGAATGCCAAAGGGATGTGGTTAAGACACTAAATCTGCTATAGCATCTCTTATCCAAGAGAAAATTAGTTCTTTGTCTCTTTCCTCAAACTATCCCATTCCTTCTTTGTGTTTAAACTCCACTTTTTAAATGATCCACTCCATTCTCCATCTAATTTTAATTCACTTTTCCACTGAGATGTAACTTCTCCCTACCTTCTGAAAAAAAGGTGCCGGTGAGTGGGTATTAGATCACTATGATCTCTTAGTGCCAACTTCAAGGAGCTCTGGTGGTACAGTGGTTAAAGCAATAGGCTGCTAACCAAAAGGTGAACTGTTCAAACCCACTAGCCTCTCTGTGGGAGAAAGATAAGGCAGTCTGTTTCTGTAAAGATTCACAGCCTTGGAAATCCTAGGGGCAGTTCTACTCTGTCCTCTAGAGTCACTATGAGTTGGAACTGACACAACGGCATTGGGTGGGTAGTGGCAATTTTAAGATCCCTCAATAGACTTTTCAAAATATGGGTGCAGAGCTCAAGGAAAAGGTCTTAGCTACTGACCAAGAATATGTGAAATCAGAAGATTGACTAAGATAAGAAAGAAAGAAAATTCAGAGTGCCAAGAATAGACTCTCGAGAAGTAGCTCTTCCTCCTTTCCTATCTAGATAAATAGCCTTATTTTTTCTATACTTGAAATCTTTATCCTTGTAATACAAAAAATACTTCTTAAATCTATTGTACTCCCACTGCTTTTTCTCAGGATTTATCACTTGTCAGAACTACTGTAATTGTCTCTGTAGTATATGGAGGATATCCTCTTTTTTATTCATTCTCTATAGTGCTGCTAGAAATAGTCTTATAAATGGGAAAGTTTAATGCTACCACTACACTGCCTAAAAACCTATGATGATGGTTCCACACTGTTCTCAAATTAAAACAATACTTGAATACAGCAGTTCTGTCCTACCATTTACTTCTAGTTTCATCCTCAACTTCTCACTCTCATTCTCCAAGCTCCCCACACACTTTAGTTATTGTCAATATTTGTGTTTTATACCTCTCAAATCTCTTACATTCACAGTGCAGCTCCAATAACCATTACCATCCACCTCTGTTGTTGCTGGATGCCAAGGAATCAATTCTGACTCATAGTGATCCATAGGGTTTCCTAAACTGTAATTTTTATAAGAGCAGATCACCAGGTCTTTTCTCCTGTGGAGCCACTGGTGGGCTTGAACTGCCGAACTTTCAGTTAGAAGCTGAGAGCACTTAACCACTGAGCCACCACGGCTTCTTAACACCTGTTAGGGGTCAGCAAAATCTGACCACATTATATAAATAATGTTGTATTGAAACAAAGACTCCTTCATCTGCCTACATATTGTCTATGGTTGCTTTCAAGCTACAATGACAGAATTGAAGAGTTGTGACAAATCATGTGGCCCACTACTTTCAAAATTTTTATCTTTAAAATATTTACTATCTGGGCTTTCGGAGCTCTGGTGGTACAGTGCCTAAGAAATCTGACTGCTAACCAGAAGGCTGGTGGTTCAAACCCACCAGCCACTCTTCAGAAAGAAGGTTGGGAAATCTACTGTCATAGTGATGTTGTTGTTGTTGTTGTTATGTGCCATTGAGTTGGACCCAACTCATAGCAACCCCTCCTTGGGTTTCCGAGGCAGTATCACTATGGAAGTAAATATATAATATCAGGATACTGTACTCCAACAAATTTGAAAATCTGGAAGAAGTGGACAGATTTCTAGAAACACACTACTTACCTAAACTAACACAGACTAATGGGCATAAGTTGAACAGATCCATAACAAAAGAAGTAATTGAACAGGTCTTCAAAAAATTACCAACCAAAAAAAAAAAGGCCTGGCCCAGACAGTTTCACTGGAGAATTCTACCAAACATTCAGAAGAACTGATACCAATTCTACTCAAACGATTCCAAAACATAGAAAAGGATAGAATATTCCCTAAATCATTTTATAAAGCAAGCATAACCTTGATACCAAAACCAGGCAAAGATATCACTCAAAAGGAAAACTACTGATCAACATCCCTCATGAATACAGATGCAAAAAACTTCAACAAAATCCTAGCCAATACACTCCAACAACATATCAAGAAAATAATTCACTATGACCAAAAGGGTTCACATCAAGTATGCAAGGTTGGTTCAACATTAGAATAACAATCTGCCATCCACCACATAAATAAAACAAAGAACCATATGATCATATCAATTGATGCAGAGAAGACAATTGAAAAAATCCAACACCTATCCCTGATCAAAACTCTCAGCAAAATAGGAATAGAAGGGACATTCCTCAACATAATAAAAGGCATCTATGCAAAACCAACAGCCAACATTATTCTCAATGGAGAGAGACTGAAACCATTCCCTTGCAAACAAACCAGACAAGGATGCCCTCCAACACCACTTCTTTTCAACCCTGTACTGGAAGTCCTAGCCTGGGCCATAAGGCAAGAAAGGGAAATCAAAGGCATCCAAATTGGTAAGGAAGAAGTCAAACTATCCCTATTTGCTGATGAGATGATCCTATACCTAGAAAACCCAAGAGACTCAGTCAAAAACCTACTGGAACTAATTGAGAGATTTAGCATCATGGCAAGATATAAGATCAACATCCAAAAATCAGTTGGATTCCTCTACACCAGCAAAGAGATTGCTGAGAAAGAAAAAGACATCAGTATCATATATAAGAGCTACCAAAAAAATAAAATACTTGGGAATAAATCTTAACAGGGACACAAAAGACCTGCACAAAGAAAACTATAAAAGACTACTTTAAGAAACCATAAGAGATTTACATAAATGGAAGAACATCCCATGCTCGTGGATAGGAAGATTGAAAATGTCAATTCTACCCAAAGCAATCTATATATTCAATGCAATCCCAATCCAGGTCCTATCAACATTTTTTAAGAATATGGAAAAACCAATCACTAACTTTATATGGAAAGGAAAGAGACCTTGGATAAGCCAAGCACTATTGAAGAATAACAACAAAGTAGAAGGTCTCACACTTCCAAGTCTCAAAACCTACTATATAGTCACAGTAGTCAAAAGGGCCTGGTATTGGTATAATGACAGACACAAAGACCAATGGAATAGAATTGAGAACCCAGAAATAGATCCATCAGCCTATGGTCAGCTGATATTTGACAAAGGGACTAAATCCATTAAATGGGGAAGAGCATGTTTGTTTAACAAATGGTGCTGGCAAAACTGGAGATCCGTTTGCAGAAAAATGAAACAAGATCTGTATCTCACACCATACACAAAAACTAACTCCAGATGGATCAAAGACTTAAATGTGAAACCTAAAACGATAGAATTCCTCCAGGAAAAACTAGGGGCAAATTTAGGGGCCCTAATACATGGCATAAGTAGACTATCAAGCATAACCTAAAATGCACAAAGAGCTGAAGATAAACTAGATGAATGGGATGTTCTGAAAATTAGATTTTTATGTGCTTCTAAAGACTTCTCCAAAACCATCAAAAGAGAATCTACAAATTGGGAAAAAATATTTGGCAATGACATATATCTGACAAGGAACTTATAACCAGAATTTATAGAAACTCCAACACCTCAATAACAAAAAAAACAAATAATCCAATTAAAAAATGGGCAGATGACATGAATAGACACTTCACCAAGGAGGATATTCAGGTAGCCAACAAACATATGAAAAAATGCTCACGATCATTAGCCATTAGAGATGCAAATCAAAACAATAATGAGATACCATCTTGCTCCAGCACTAGTAGCAAAGTTCCACAAGACAGAAAATAACAAAAGCTGGTGAGGATGTGGAGATTGGGACTCTCATACACTGCTGGTGGGACTGTCAAATGGTACAACCACTGTGGAAAGCAGTATGACGATTCCTTAAAAAGTTGGGAATAGAAATACCATTTGACCCAGCCATTCCATTACTAGGTATATACCCTAAAGAAGTGAGAGCCAGGACAAGAACAGATATATGCACACCCATGTTCATCGCAGCACTATTTACAACAGCAAAAAGTTGGAAACAGCCTAGGTGTCCATCAACTAAGGAATGGATAACCAAACTATGGTACATACACACAATGGAATACTATGCAATGCTAAAGAATAACATAGACTCTGCAAAACATCACATAACGTGGATGAACTTGGAGGATGTTATGCTGAATGAAATAAGTCAATCACAGAAGGGCAAATTTTGTAAAAGTCAAGGAAAGGTTTATATATGGAAGGAAATTTTCTTTGTTGGTTACCGGGAGTGGGAGGGGAGAGGAGGGAACACTGTTAGATAGGTAGAGATAAGTATTGATTTGGGTGAAGGGAAGGGCAATGTACCAAATGTGAGTGATCAACATGGTGGCATTGACAAAGAGAAAGACACAGAGAGGTACATGGGAGGTACAGACAACAAAGATAAACCGTTTTGCACATAGAGTACTATGTTGTCAGTGAAGGCAAACAGGTGGGTAGATGGGTGGCCAGGCTGAACTATTAGGTATGTCTATGCAGTGGGGAGTGTACCCAAGACCATGCATACTGTTGGCAGACAATGGTTCTACAAGTGTATTTGTATGTTCTGTAAGAATTCCCAGGTGTATAGTAGAGCTGACAAGGGATAAGGTTTTGGTCACAGCCAGCTACCCAGAAGGAGCAAGTAGTTAAACCTGTGGGCTTGGGACAATAGTCACAGGGGACATCAAGCTCAATTGGCATAACATACTACACAAAACATTGTTCCACCTTCTACTTTGGCAAGTAGCAACTGGGATCTTAAAAGCTTGCAAGCTGCCATCTAGATGCAACGATGGGTCTCTCCTCGTCCAGAGCAAAGAAGAATGAAGAAAACCAAAGATTCATGGA
>NW_006921668.1:4268405-4277158 GCF_000298275.1 Orycteropus afer afer
TAAAAAAAAAAATAAAAGGACGGAAGGGAATAAAAAAAGCTGATGGTGAAGTCTATCAGTTATTTAAAGAAGAAATAACACCAATCTCATGCAAAAAAAAATTTTAATATAGGAGGAGGGATTACTACACAACATACTTTATGACACAAGGATAACTGTAATATCAAAACCTGACAAAGGCAGTGGAAACAACAATGACAGACAAACATCCCTCATGAACATAAATCTAAATATTTTTAAAAATAGGAAATCAAATTAAACAATATACAAGAAAGAATAATACAATACATATAAGAAGTTTTTAAACCAGAAATTTGTAAGGGTAAGTTATCATTCAAAAATTAAGATAATTCAATTTTTCCTTTTATACTAACATATAATCATTTCCATAAATATGGAACAAGCATTTGACAAAATTCAATACATATTCGTGATAAAAACTATTATCAAATTATGTGTAGTATGTAACTTCCTCAAACTGATAAAAGTAAACTACAAAACACCTCCAGTTAACATCATAATTAATGTTAACAGACTGATTTGTAGTTGGTTCCCGCTCAGAAAGAAACAAGGAAGTATGAGTCTTTGACCACTCTATTCAGCATTGTTGTGGAGATCCTAGTAACTGAAATAAAGCAACCAGAAAGAAAGAGAAAAAGGAAAGAAATAAAAAGCAAAGAGATTAAAAAGTAAAAGTGTCTCTATTTGCAGATGATATTATTATTTATATAGAACAGCACAGACACTCCACAAAACAACTTTCAAAATCAATAAATTAGTTTAGCAAGGTCACAGATACAAAGCTAATATACAAAAGAATTTGTTTTCTTATATACTAGCTGCTAACTAAAAACTAAAATTTTAAAAAAGTTACACAATATCATTAAAAAGTATATAATGTTATTACCAAATATTTTTTCCCAATCTGTAGGTTGCTATTTGTCAGAACTGACTCAATCCCAGTGAGTTTAGTTTTTAGAGGTGGCATAGTGGGTAAAGCATTTGGCTGCTCACCAGAAAGTCGTCGGTTCAAACCCACCAGCTGCTCTGTGGGAGGAAGATGAGGCAATCTACTTCTGTAAAGATTTACAGTTTTGGAAACCCAATGGGGGTCACTAGGAGTTGAAATAGACTTGATGGCAGTGGGTTTGGATTTTGTAGCTTGAGTGGTGCAAATGGTTTGCTCCCAGCTACTAACCAAAAGGTTGATGATTCAGACCCATCCAGTGGCATCGTAGAAGAAAGGTGTGAAGATCTGCTTCCATAATGATATAGCCAAGAAAAGCATATGGAGCTCAGTTCTACTCTATAATATATGGGGTTGCCATAAGTTGGAATTGACTGAATGGCATCGTGTTTGGTGTGGGTTTTTTTTTTAAATAAATATAGATACACTGAGGTGACAGATTGTTGTTGTTGTTGTTATGTGCCGTCGAGTCGGACCTGACTCATAACGACCTCTCCTTGGGTTTCCGAGGTGGTATCACTATGAAGTAGATTGCCCATCTTTCCTTCTGAGGAGTGGCTGGTAGGTTTGAACAGTCAGCCTCCTAGTTAGCAGTCAAGTGCCTTAGGCACTACACTGCCAGAACTCCTAGGTGATAGATTAGTAGACTCAATACTGTTATGGTGTCAATTCTGCCCAAACTGATCTAACTTCAATATAATTCCAACCAAAATGCCAGTAGGATTTGATGCAGAAATTGATAAGCTGACTGCAAAATTTATATGGCAATGCAAAAAAAAAAAAAAAAAGAAAAGAAAGAAAGCCAATTTTGTACACATTTGGTACAAGAAGCAAACTGGAAGACTTAAATGATAGTGATTTCAAGACTTACAATGCTACAGTAATGAAAACAGTGTGGCAGAGAGGGTAAAATAAAAAATTAAAACAACAAAAATGACCATACCCTGGAATTGAACCCACACCTGTGGCTTCCAGCAAAACAAAAGACAGGCATATGAGTTGAACCTTTACCTGAGGTAGATACACTCCTTGGAGAGAACAATCATGGGAGAAAGAAGGGCTGCTTATGCACAGGGAGACAGCTCAGGGGCCAGGAGTGCATGGAGGGATGGACACAGGGAAGGGGTAACTATAGGGAGGAAGTGGGAGAGGAGCTGTTGCATTGTGGTAAGTTATGGTCAATGTCATAAGACAAAGTGTATGTGAACTGCTACATGGAAAGTGAATTTGCTCTGTAAATTTTCACCCAAATCACAATTAAAAAAAAAAAAAAAATGACCATACCAAGTGTCGGTGAAAGTGTGGAGCAATCAGAATACTCTTACACTGTTAATGAACATGTGAAATGCTATAATTAATCACTCTGGGCAAGTCTGACAAACATTTATTAAATATACACACCTATTATCTGACTTGGTCCTTCAATTTCTAGATATTGAAACAAGAGAGATGAAAACATGTTCACAAAAAAGACTTGTGCATGAGTGTTGACTATGGTTTTTTTTGTAATAGCCAAAAATTGGAAAAATTCAAATGTGCATCATAAGTGTACAAAGGTATATCACAAATATAATGAATTTTTACCAATCAATAGACAGATAACCATTTTTCTAAATGTGCATTTACTTAAAAATGATACTTTAAAATGTACACATGATACTTTAAAAAAAAAAGAGAAAAAGAATATCTAAATGAAATGACCAGCATATTTATATCTCTATAGTCATCAGGAAAATGTAAATTGAAATAAATTAAGATACTTTACACACCCACCACAGTAGCTCAAATTAAAGACTTACTGTACCAGTTAAAAGATGTGAAGCATTAGATGTCTTACACTAAACTAAACTAGTAAAAGTGAATTAGTACAACTACTTGGAAAACTGTTTGGTAGTAATTAATAAAACTAGATATACTGTACATTTTTATGCAAATAAACTGCCCCTTCTACATTTGTTTGCCAGCCACTTCCTCCCTCTAGGAGGTATTACTGTAAATGTGATATGCTAATTTAAAATAAAAATTGGCATAGCAGTGCTTACAAAAATATCTTTAAAAAAATACCTCCAAACAGACAGAAATCATGTGTTATTTGTGAAAAACACATTACCTTACATTTATGACCCAGCAAATATATATCAACAAAAATGCATTCACATGTCCAACAAAAGATATTTAGCAGCTTTATTCACAATACCCAAATACTAGAAACAACACATTCCCATCATTAGTAGCTAAGTACACTCTGGATGAGTTATGAAATGGAATGCTATACAGTAATGTGAAAGCAAACTACTGCTACACTCAACAACATAGATGCATCTTAAGAGAACACTGTGAAAAATGCTGTGCAAAAGAAGCCAGGCACAAAAAAGTGCATACTATATGATTCTATTTATATAAATATCATACAGGCAAAATAGAACAGTAATTATTTTTAGAGACAGCAGGATAATGATGAAGAGAGGACACAGGGAAGTTTCTGGAATGTGGGTGTTGTTCTATACATTGATGTAGGAGTGTATTACTTTGAAAAAACTTAACTGAGATATGCATTCATTATTTGCATATATTCCTGTACCTATGATATAATTTTTGATTTTGACCCTTAGGAGACATTTGGCAATGTCTGGAATTGTCAGAACTGTAGGTATGGGGGAGGTGTTACTACCTTTAACAGACAGAGGTTAGGGATGCTATTAAATATTCTACATTGCACAGTACTTATTAGCTGCCACTGAGTCAATTCCAACTAGAATTATCCAGCTCAAAATATCAACAGCACCAGAGAAAACTCTGCTCAAAGCAGACCTCTCTTTTGAGCTTTACACTGAACATCCAAATACCTACAAGAGCAGTCCACTTGGATGAAAATTTAAAAGCATTTCCAAATTAATGTTACCGATTTAAAAAAGTATTATAAGGCTATAGTAAGTGGACAATGTGATACCAACACAGGACAGAAATGAGAGAAAAGTTTCAGAGTCTACAAATATATCCTTCCATTTATGATCACTTAATTTTCAATGAAGGTGTAAGGACAATGCAATGGGGAAATGATAAGTCTTTCAACAAAGACAACTAGCTAATCACATACCAAAAAAAAAAAAAAAAAAAAACTTAGCTACTTTACACCATAAATAAAAATTAATTCAAAGCAGATCATAGGCCTAAAAGAAAGAGGTAAGACTATATAACAGTGCAGGAGAAAACCTTCATGACCTTAGATACAGCACTAAAGTATCATTGCACTTCAAAAAGCATCATTAAAAAAATAAAAAGCCAAGCCACAGAAGGGGAGAAAATATCTGTATATAATTTACCTGATAAAGGACTTTAATTGTTACATGTATATTATGTATATGGGAGCTCTGGTAGCGTAGTGCCTAAGGCACTTGATTGCTAACCAGAAGGCCGGCGGTTCAAACCCACCAGCCACTCCCCGGAAGGAAAGGAAGATGGGGCAATCTACTTCCATAGTGATACTGCCCTGGAAACGCAAGGAGGGGTCGCTATGGGTCAGGTCTGACTCAATGGCACATAACAACAACAACAACATGTATGTATATATATTATATACGTATGTGTAAATATATACATATATACACACACACATATATATAATTCTTACAAATAAACAAAATAAGATAACCTAAATTTAAAAATAGACAAAATATTTGAATTGATATTTCACTAAAGAAAACAAAGGACTGTATATAAAAAGGGCTCAGAAGCACATGAAAAGATGTTCAACATGGTTAGTCCGTTAAAAATCAAAAAACCAAACTCACTGCCATCAAGTCAGATCCAACTCACAGCAACCCCTCCTTGGATTTCCAAGGCCTAAGGGATGGCCTCAGGGCCTCGGGCAGTCAGCTGACACACCCAAGGCTGGCAGTACAAACCCACCAGCAGCTCCCCGCCAGGTAGCAATCTACTTCCCTAGTGATACTGCCTGGGAAACCCAAGAAGGGGTCGCTATGAGTTGGGTCGGACTCCAGGGCAACAACAACACCACCAACAACAAATCACTACAGAAGTAGATTGCCCAGTCTTCCTTCCAAGGAGTGGTTGGGAGGTTTGAACGACAGCCTTCTGGTTAGCAGTCAAATGCTTTAGGCGCTATATTACCAGCGCGCCTAAATTCACTCCTATCTAGTTGATTGTGACTCATAGCGAACCCCTTTGCATTTCCAAGGTGGTAAATCTTTACAGAAGTAGATTGCCCAGTTTACCTTTCGAGGAGTGGCTGGTGGGTTTGAATCGCCAGGCTTCTGGTTAGTAGTCAAATGCCTTAAGCACTATGCCATCAAAGCTCTCTACCAGAATATAATTATCTATATAATCTAGTGCCTACTGACTTCAACTCTACTGAAAAACCCCATATTGTTCTCTCTCTTTAGCTACTCAAAACCACCAAGCCCTTTTCTACTTCATGCTGCTTTCTACTTTCTACTTCATTCCAAGCCCTTTGCACATGCTGCTCTCTCCACGTGGAATACCCTTTCCACCCATTCTTAAGCCAGTTCATTCCTACTAAACAGTTATTCAGTTTAAATGTCTCTTAGAGAAGATCTCCTCTTTCTATTAAAATATGACATAGGCCCATAATTATTTTATCTCCTGATATTATGTACTTATCATTTATACTACTTATCAAAAGTAGTATGGTATTTGACAATTTTGAGCAATCTAAGAATAATAATTTAATGAATTTCTGTTTCTCCTTGCTAGCTTCAAGTGGGGGTGAGGGGTTATATCTGTTTCCTCCACCCTGCACCCAGTACCAAAACCAAACGAAACTCACTGCCACTGAGTCAATTCCAACTCACAGTAACCCCCATTTGGTTTCCAAGGCTGTACATTTTTATGAATGCAGACTGCCTCATCTTTCCTCCATGAAAGAGCTGGTGGGTTCAAACCACCGACCGTTTGGTTGGCAGCCAAATGCTTTAACCACTGCACCACCAGAGCTCCTTTTCACCCAGTACAGAGACTACAAAATAGCAACTACTCAAAAGATGTTTTTCATTAGTTATCTATAATTCCCACAACAACCTTGCAAAGCAGGCATTATTATTATTACCACTTCATAGATAGGAAAACGATGACTCAAAGAGTTTAAGTACCTTGCTCAAGATCACAAATAGATATGAATATTCAAAGTCAAATCTGCCAAAAGCCTATGTTCTGGTCTCTGTGCCAAATGTAGCTTAACAAAAGTATTCACCCTCATGTAAACCAGCAAATCCACTTCTTAGTATATAGTGAAATGAATTGAAAACATATATGCCCACAAAAGAACTTGTACAGGGATGCTCAGAGCAGCATTACTCATAATAGCCAATCTTTTCAAACAACCCAAATGTCCATCGGCTGAAAAAAGGATATACAAAATATGGTTGTTCTCGTTACCTAGTGCCACTCTGACAGGAAATATACCACAAATGGGATGGCCTTAACAAATAGGAGTTTATTCTTACAATTTGGAGGCTTTAAGTCCAAGTTCAAAGTGCCAGGCTCTAGGGGCTGGGTGAAAGCCCCTCAACCTTGGGGTCCAGCTCTGCCTTCTGCTCCCGACCCACTGGAGCTAGAGGTGTTTCTTCACTCAGACAGCTGCTGGCTGCTGAGGCTGAGAAGGCCCAGGGTTGACAAGTAAAAAGGCACAGTCCTGATGTTAAAAAAACACACGGCAGGCCATTAACTTAAGTCCATTGTAAGTCTCAAGGTTGGCAGAGCATAGCAAGCTGCTGAGCAACAACACGGCCACATGCAGGGTTCAAGCATGCCCGTAGGCTAGAGACCATTCCCAAAGCTGCTGCTTATATACAGGAAGCAGACCACATACCCAAAGGCAGCTACTCAGCTGCTCACAGTAGATTCCACCATGGAATTGATCACCAGTCTCATCACAGTGAATACCACATCCAGCTGCCCAGCCACTCAACCAGGCCTAACCAAGCTGAGACACAAACATAACCACACCACAGTGGTGGTATATCAATACAATGAAATAATATTCAGCCGTAAAAAGGAAGTACTAATATATACTACAACATGAGTGAGCCTTGAAAATATTATGCTAAATGAAAGAAACCAGATGTAAAAGGCCAAATATTCCATATTCTACATGTACATATTCCATATTCCATTTATATGAAATGTCCAGAACAGGCATATCCATAAGCAGACTAGTGGTTGCCAGGAGCGAGGCTGGGGGACAGGGGTGACAGCTAATAGATATGGTTTTTTGGGGGGGAGATGAAATGTTCTGGAATTACATAAGAAGCTCTAGTGGTGTAGTGGTTTGAGGCATTTCACTGTTACCCAAAAGGTCAGTGGTTCAAACCCACCAGGTGCGCCATGACAGAAAGATGAGGCAATCTACTTACGTAAAGATTTAAAGCTTTGGGGGTTGCTATGAGTCAAAAATTGACTCGATGGCAGTAAGTTTGGGTTTTATTTGGTTTGGTTTTTTGATGGTTGCACAATTTTGTTAATATACTAAAAATCAAGTAATTGTAACTTTAAAGGAGTGAGTATATTGTACATGAATTATACCTCAATTAAAAAAAAAAAGTATTCACCAAATTTTGGTTTAGATTCTTTTGCTGTTTTCAGGCTTTCCTATTAATAAAGCATGGTTTTCAAGCGATTAGTTGAATATAGTTGAAAATCTCCCTTCATATGAACAGCTATAGTAAAGTCTTAGCATTTTAAGTGAACTCTGAAGGTAAAAGTTTACCTTCGTCTCACCTACCTTGAATGGTCAAAAAGGACCACTCCCTGGAGAAGGATAGCATGCTTGGTAAAGTGGAGGGTCAACAAAAAAGAGGAAGACCCTCAAAGAGATGGACTGACACACTGGCTGTAACAATGGGCTCAGATATAGCAAGGATAGGGAGGCTGGCACAGAACTGGGCAGTTATTTCGTTCTGTTGTGCACAGGGTTGCTATGAGTCAGAGGTGACTCAACAGCACCTAACAACACAACAACATGCTTTAACCCTTTCATGACCCATGGGACGGATAATCCCACCTATCTTTCTCATCTCTGGGGCTATCCTACTTTTAGTGTGTGCTGCCAACTGATGAGGGCCTGTATAACTGCATGAATCTGAAGAAACAGGCCTCATTCCAACAACCCCAGTTCAGAGAGCCCTCGGTACATATGTATTCAACTAATTGTATCAAAATCTGTATTATTTCAAAAAAATTTTTTTCATTTCATTCAAAATGCCTTCCATTCCTGAAAACACATGGTTTCAATAAAGATTCAAAGCAGAAAATAATTTGGTCTTGAAACACTTAAAGGGATATTTTGAGATTAGGAATCATAAATGAAAATCCTAATCCAACACTATTTTTAATTAAATTTAAAAATACTTTAACAATAAATTTGCCCTCAAAAGGCCATTCATTATCTTTCAAAATTTGACAAAAGTTAAAATTTTTCATTTGTACAAAACTTCTACTTATCAATATGAAATAAATTTAAAACTAATCAAAAGATATAACTAGGCAATTTATGAAAAAGGAAATACAAAGAAGCAATACATGTGTAAAAAAAAAAAAACAACTTCCCCAATAGTAATAAAAATGAGTATGAAAAGAAAATGGGATACTATTTTTTATAGACAAAATTGGCAAAAGTCAATACAAATTGGTAAAGGAAATAAATACCCTTATACATTGTATCTAGGAGCTCTGGTAGCATAGTGGCTAAGACACTTGACTGCTAACCAGAAGGCTGGCGGTTCAAACCCACCAGCCACTCCTCGGAAGG
>NW_006921668.1:4282234-4304941 GCF_000298275.1 Orycteropus afer afer
TGAATTTGCTCTGTAAATCTTCACCCAAATCACAATAAATTAAAATAAATAAAAAATTAAAAAAAAATTTTTTTTAAATTTTATAAGCAGTCTATATTGTCCCCGCCCCTCTCTCTATCACACATACACACACAAACTTACATATTGCTAACTTACATGTTAAATATAAAGGGGAAAATTTGCTACTGTTGTTGCTGTTAGCTGCTGTCAAGTCAATTCCCACTCATTAGCCACTCTATGTACAGAAAAATGAAACCTGACCCAGCCTCACAATTGCTAGTTATGTATGTTTCAGCCTATTGTTGCAGCCACTGTGTCAATCCATCTCATTGAAGGCCTTCCTCTTTTTCACCGACCCTCTACTTTACCAAAGCATGATGTCCTTCTCTAGGGACTGATCCCTCCTGGTATCATGTCCAAACTATGCAGACTGAAGTCTCTCCATTCTCCCTTCTAAGGAGCATTCTTGCTATATTTCTTCCCAGACAGATTTGTTCATTCTTCCAGCAGTCCATGGTATCTTCAATATTCTTCCCCAACACCATAATTCAAAGGCATCAATTCTTCTTCCATCTTCCTTATTCACTGTCCAGCTTTCACATGCATATGATATGATTGAAAGCATGTGATATGATTGAAAACACCATGGCTTGGGTGGTGGTGGTTGTTGTTATGTGCTGTCCGAGTCACACCAGACTCACAGTGACCCCTCCTTGGGTTTCCGAGGCGGTATCACTATGGAAGTAGATTGCTCAACCTTCTTTCCGAGGACTGGCTGGTGGGTTTGAACAGCCAGCCTTCTGGTTAGCGTCAAGTGCCTTAGGCACTATGCTACCAGAGCTCCATATGGGTTGGGTTAGGCACACCTTATCCTCAAAATGACTTCTTTATTCTTTTACACATTAGAGAAGTGTTTTGCAGCAGATTTGCCCAGTCCAATAGGGCATTTGATTTCTTGACTGCTGCTTCCAAGGGTGTTGACTGTGAATCCAGGTAAAATGAAATTCCTGACAGTCTCAATCTTTTCTCCATTTATAGTGATGTTGCTTATTGGTCCAGCTGTGAAATTTTTTGTTCTCTTTACGCTGAGGTGTAAAATTCACATTAAAGGCTATATAGTCTTTGATCTTCATCAGTAAGTGCTTCAAGTCCTCTTTACTTTCACCAAAGTAAGTATATTTAAAAGTATGCACACACACATACACGTATTTATACATTTTAGGAAAAATACAAAGAAAGGAAAACCCAAATATTAACAAAAACAGTTACCAACAGAGAACAGATTAGGATATAAGTGAAATTTCTCTGAGAGGATCTTTTTTATAGAGTTTATATTTTTCAACCACATACATATTTTATATATTCAAAATAAAATTAAATCAAAAATGCAAATTGGTAAGCCTTAAAACTGAAAATAAACTCTATTTACTATATGTTCTTGTTGTTGTTATGTGCCGTCAAGTCGGACCCGACTCATAGCGACCCCTTCTTGGGTTTCCAAGGCAGTTATCACTACGGAAGTAGATTGCCCAACCTTCCTTCCAAGGAGTGGCTGGTGGGTTTGAACTCCCAGGCTTTGGTTAGCAGTCAAGTGCTTTAGGCACTACAATACCAGAGCTCCCTCGTAAGACATAGTATAAGGAAAAATAGAACTGTAAAGAAATCTTAAATTGAATCCTAGTAATTTTATTGTTATTGATTTATATACAAGGAGCTCTGCTGGTGTAGTAGTTAAGGCATTGGCTGCTAATGAAAAGGTCAGTGGTTTGAGCCCACCAGCCACTCCACAGAAGATGAGGCAGTCTGCTTCCATAAAGACTTATAGCATTGGAAATCCAATGGTGGTTGCTATAAGTTAGAATCAACTTGATGGTAATGAGTTTTGTTTTTTGTTTCTTTTTGGTTTATATACACAGTAATACATATACTGTATACATATACAAATACAGATAAAGCAGTTAATATGTTATTGTTAGTAGAATCCGAGGTATTTTGTGTAAGCTAAAGATAATACAAATACAAAATCAAAGGAGAATTTAAAGGGAAAAAACCTATAAAGTTACACTTGAAATATTAATATAAACTTATGGCTTATTTTTTACATACTTCCAAGCTGTCCCTAAAAGACAATAAAAATAATCATCATCCTGTGGAAATAAGCACATGAAGGCACTAATACTAGTTTCTAATACTATTTCCTTCTAAAAAGTACCAAGGTTCCTTGAAGAAATGGCTAATCCCAAGGATGCAATGAAAACATACTGTGAGCTTAGGACAGCTGAAAGCAATCAAGTGCTAGACTAATGGGGACATGAAAAAAGGTATAGAAGACAACAATATAGAAATCAAAAACTTAATCTAATTGGTTTTAAACACTGAATAAACAAAAGCTAGTAAGAAAAAGAATGAGAGATAAGAAAGAGAATGAGAGACTATCTTAGATCTGTATCCCCAGGACATAGATTTTGAGATTTGTGAGCTAATGTGTGAAATTTATTGGGAAGTGCCCTAGGGATCAACACCTGTAGGGAAGTGAAGGACAGAGTACAGGGCAGAGAAAGGAGTGAACTGAACCAACAAAAGCCACAGTCAATTCCACAGAGAGCTGTGGAGGTGGGATGATCCCACCTTGAGAAAAGGGCTTTCATACCCAACTTCAATCAGTTTATGCTGGCATGACCCAGGGCAAGGTGGCTCTCTTCAGCTAACAGCAATTTCCAGAGAGGAACTGAGGAAAAGACAGCTTCAGCCAACTAACCCTCCCAAAAGCTAGGAAATGAGCACCTTTGTCCTAAAAAGGAGATGTGGGTTCCATATCACAGCATTCTCTACAGTCCACCTATTATATTATAAGGATTCACCTGTTTCATATAAGTTCTGGAAATAACCCCTCTAGAATTCTGATTGCTCTCATTTCCTGGAGAAGCTTTTAAGAGGAATGAAAAGTTGGATAAACTATAGTCTCTACTGCAGGTAGTTTCAAGGCCCAAACTGATACTAAAAGCTTCTTTTCTACAACTCATTCTGAGTTTCTCTCATCTTTAGCTAGTGTTTCTGCTAGGCCAAGTGGCTAACCTAGTCAGGTGGTCATTATGCTCTTCTCAAATCCATTTACTGTCAAAATTGGACAAATAAATACCACGAGATGCCCAGCAGATCACCAGTGTGCAATAGCCCTACCTCCTCCAGATGAGAGGTAAATTAGCTCTATCAAAATGGCAGCTGTACTTTAAAGTGTAACAGGTATCTTGCTGTGTCTTCTGTTGGAAATGTTTCCCTTCTGAGAATGAAGACTACTTAATCAGTGTATAAACTCCCCAATGGATCACTAGATGCCACTATGACTACCATGTATTCTTCCTATTGGGAACACTAGAAGATAATATCCCATCCTTATTGAGATTCATCTCTAGGCTTCAAGGTATCATCACTGATAGCCTATCAAAAGACTGTTCTAATGTACTCTCAGGTCAGCAGCTTCTAGATGGGACAAGTAAATCTGATGAACCCTCTCTGGCTATGAAACAGGTCCCTTAGTCTGATATGATGTTGTGTGAGACCCTGTGCTGATGGATAAAACACTCTGTAAGCCCTTAAAATAGGAGGGGTGGTTGAGCCCCTGTACACTAGAAAGGCAAACTCATACTCAGAATATATGTCAAATCTAGCATGTCCTAGTAGGTTTTGCTGTGATTCAAACTTTCTAGTTACTGGTCTGGTGGTAGTCACTAGGGAGTAGGGAAGGGGGTGAATATATGTTGCCTTGCAAAGCAGAGGTCTGTCAATGGTCTTCAAGCAAGGAAGAGAGGGGAGGGGAGAGGGAATTACCCTCTAGCCAGGAGCAATGGGTCACTTCTACAAGCCCATAGGGTTCAGGGAAATCTGGGATTTCCAGGTTTTCAGTTACATTAACTCAGATGGTGCTAAAACGGCAAGGAGGCCACATGTTCTGACCTCCTCTAACCCTACAAGGGGAAGGCAGGATTACCAGCAGTAACCCAAGGCCTATTACTGCAAGGCCAGACATGCTGCCTCCCTCCAGCCCTTTTACCAACCGTTCCTCCCAAGGCACCCACCACCTCTCTCCTGGGTTCGATAATTCACTGCAGTGGCCACACAGAACTCACAGATTATGGGGTTTATTAGGGAAGCACCAGGCTACAACTCAAGTCCAGGAAGAACGCTCAGTCTCTCTCCCAGCCCACCGTCCCTCAGCCAAGAGTCTCTCACAGTCTCTTTCTCAGCAGTGCTGGTCCCTCAGCGTCTCACTCAGTGATGCGTGTCTCTTGCGGCTCTTTCCCAGCAGCACGTGTCTCTTTCAGGGGTGCGTGTCTCTTTCGGCAGCACGTCTTCCTCCACCAGCAGTCAGAGAGAGAGTTCTGCCTCTAGGAGGCCTCCTTTTGAGCCCGGCAAGGTGGTCAAACTAGCCAATCATAGCATCAGAACTCTAAGCACGTGAGAGAGAGTGGGAACTTCCCAGAACATTGTATTGTGCCACGCCCAACAGAAATAACCCAGGTGGGCGACTTTAAAATCAGGATCTCCTCCGTAGCTAATAGCAATTCCCACCTTAGAGTTTACAAAGACTTATGGGTAGAAAAGCCACACTAAGTAATTTACTACACCGCAGATGGCCATCCTTGGGGTCGGGAGTCCCATTCCTTCCCAACTCAAGCACTGACCATGGCAAAGCCCTCCTGCTGAGAATTCAACCCTCTTTTACTGTCCTCCTACTGGTAGTGTAGCGTAAGGCACTCAACTGCTAACCAGAAGGCTGAGGACAGTTCAAACCCACCAGCCACTCCTCGGGAAGTAAGACTGCGCAATCTACTTCCGTAGTGATATTGCCTCAGAAATCCAAGGAGGGGTCGCTATGAGTCAGGCCATTGACAGCACATAACAGCAACAACAACAACAACTGCAGAAAATGAGTTCTGCAGAAAATGAGTTTCTTTACACGCTGCTAAGGATACCGTCTTTCACAGTTTGTTTCCAATTACCTTTCACCTTTAATTGTCTTTCTCGAATCTATTAATGTCACTCAACAACAATCACCTGATTACACTGTCCTAATATCCCTGAACCTCTCAAGAGCCCCAGCAGTGTACTCCCTTCTACTGGAATTCTATTCTAATTCAACACCAGTGAAAGTTTTGACAGTTAACACAACCACCGTGCATTCCATGATTACCAGTGCTCCATCTCCCTCCAGCAATTGGTTTCTCACTACCAGTCAGCCAGCAGATAATTCAGCTCTAAACTCCCATTTTAAGATCTACTCTTCAAACCACTCCTGATACTAATTCTCTTGGGTAGAGTTCCCCCAGGAATCTAACTCTAAAATGGGGAATTGCACACCAGAAGTTTGTAGGGAACTGCCCTTTGAATCAACAATTGTGGGAAAATGTTGGAACTCATATGGAGCAGAGGAAGAAGCTGAATTGCAATACAGTCACAGGAAAAAGCGTCAGTGAAACACGTGAAGCTCCGGAGTTGGGATGTACCTACAAAGTTGTCCTGCTTTAAGGCAAAACCAAAGACCCAAACCCACTGCCACTGAGTCGATTATGACTCATAGAAACCCTACAGGACAGAGCAGAACTGCCTCATAGGGTTGCCAAGGCTATAAATCTATACGGAAACAGACTGCCTCATCTTTCTCCATGGAGTAGCTGGTGGGTTTGAAACACTGACCTTTTGGTTAGCAAACAAATGCCTTAACAACTGCGCCACTAGAGCTCCTTTAGGAGCAAAAGGGGCAGGCATTTATACCCTCACAAAGAATAGATGTTGAATATAGCCAACCCTTGCAGAGGGGGAAGTAGTTTCGTTGGCTGAGAGCAATTCCAAGAGACTCATGTGCAATGAGATTTAGCTACTAAAACTCCCAGTGACTAAACAAATATATGCCTGAATGAGGGGAATGAGGTAGTGAACCGCAGCATCCACTACACCACCACTGGACCATTACACTAATTTATTTAATGAGGGAAATCAATCACCTGCTCTGCTTTTTTAGGAGGAACTATAGTTCACTATAGGAATCCTGGTGGCACAATGGTTAAGCACTTGGCTGCTAACTGAAAAGTCAGTGAGAGAAGAGACTGACAACCTGCTCCCACAAAAATTACAGATTAGGAAACCCTATGTGGCTGTCTACTCTGTCCTAAGGGGTCACTATGAATGGGAATTGACTCAACAACACACAACAACAGTTAACGGTTCATTGCCAGTTGATGAGGGAAAACTCTTCTTTGCAGAACACTAGCCAGTAAATGTAGAACACTAAGTAATGAACATACAAGGAATAACAGCATTATAAAAATCATCATTTTGAAACCCTTAACGAAATTATTGACTCAGACAAGAATTTTCAAAGGATACTAAAACCATTAGATGAAAGATATGCACACTTTGCCAAAGTTGTTATCCTATAATTACTTGCCTATTGCAAATGGAAAAACCATACATTTTCAAAGGTGAGATCTGATGGGTACCATCTTAACCTTGAAATCAAAGTTAGCATCAGCAGTCTGTGAGACAACCTGGCAACCCCTGATAGGATGCAATATGCAGTGTTGTTGTTGTTGTTGTTATGCGCTGTCGAGTTGGACCCGACTCATATACATAATAAATCAAAAAACCAAACTCACTGCAGTCAAGTAGTTTCCGACTCATACCAACCCTTCCTTGGGTTTCCGAGGCAGTATCTCCATGGAAGTAGATTGCCCAATCTTCCTTCCAAGGAGTGGCTGGTGGGTTTGAACCACCAGCTTTCTAGTTAACAGTCAAATGCCTTAGGCACTACACCACCAGAACTAAATATTCTTGCTAAAAATGTTTAACCAAAATCTAATCAAGCTGGATGACTTAACTTCCATTTACGAAACACAGGAGACAGAAGCTATAGAGATGTACAATACCTAGGGCCCTGCTCTCAGGAAGTTAGATTTATATGCTATTTTAGAAGAAGTAAAATACAGAGATAGAAAACTGATCTGTGATAACCAGCAACCACAAGTGGGAGAACAGGGTTAACTGCAAAGGGGTCTGGAAGAACTTCTTGGAGCGGTAAAACGCTCTAAATCATGATTGTGGTGAGTTATAAGACTCATCCAAATCAACACTTAAAGAGCATTAATTTTATTATGTGTAAATTAAATTTCAATTTACCTGCTCCCTGAAAAATCTGAATATTCATCTGTTTTTAAGTAAAAAAGTGAGACTATTCTGTTGATTTTTAAAATAAATATTATAAAATGCAAAAGCTTTTTTAAAATAAAATTTTTATTTTCTTTTTAAGCCCACAGGCAAGATTATCTCTTAACTTGAGCTAAAAGACCAATTCATTTCACATTTATACTACAAATATGCAAACAGAGCAGGTTTTGCCTTTACACATGTTTATGCATTTCTTAGTATTCTGCAGATTAACACCTATATGAAAAAATTTACTATCCACAAATAAACACATACATAAACAGATTCAATACCACATCATTTCCTAAAACATTCTCACAATGTATCTGCATTGCTCAAAACTGTCAGGGGTTCCTCAGTGTCTACTGAATAAAATCTATTTTTTACCTTGCTGTTCAAGGTACCCTACCCTGTGGCCAGTCTCCATATCCAGAATTAATTCAAACTACTCTCCCTGATAACACCTACATTCTAACGGAATTCTTACCATTATCTAAACATGAACTATGCTTTCACACCTTTGCTCATGCTTTTGCACTGGCCCAAAATGCCATCCTTGTGTTATAATAAGCTATGTTTTCATAGTCATTGAATTTAACACTTTCATCTTTGTATCATTCATCCCCAACTAGACAATAAACTCAACTGCTGGAATTGTCTTAAATCTTTTTGGAGCCAATGGTTAAAGCCAACTTGTAATCTTTGGACACTTGTTGGATTAATTAATCTCTTTCAACTGAAACACCATACGTATTACGACTGTGTTCAAATACCATTTTTAACATGAAAGAGAAAAAGCAACTGAAGAAACTAAATGGGTTTAGCTTAGAGAAGAAAAGTAATTCTTCATTTTAACTACAATCTCCTCTATTGTTTCCACTAACTTGTTGTTCTTCCACTTCATGACCCACATACACTGACTCCTCTTTATCTCCCAGCCTATCAGTTCCCTCCTGGCCTCACTTTCCTTTTTACCACATGGTCAATCATTGTCAGCAAAAACCTTCAATTTCTTTTTTTCTTTGAGTTCCTGTCATACTTCAACCCTGAATCATCTCAACTGGCAGTTTTCTCCACTTCTCTTTTGAGTGGAAAAAGATAAAATATCATACTGATTGGAATTTTAAATATATGCCTTTACTAATAATAACAACAGCAGCTAACATTTAATGGGCATTTCGCATGCATTGGAATAATGTTCTTTTAATATGTTATAAGATTGCAGAGGAGCTCTGGTGGTGCACTGGTTAAAGCATTCAGCTGCTAACCAAATGATTACAAGTAAAGAAAACAATCAAAAGAAAAGCTAATTAATCTGTCTGAAGGCAGAACTGGGATTTGAACTAAGGCAGTCTGTCTTCAGAATTGTCACATTTAACCACTGTGCTACAATGCTTCCCAAAAGCAATGCAGTACTGCCATGCACTTCAGAAATGATCAAAAATTCCTTTACTCATTCATTTTCCAACACCTTTCCCCAAGATAAAGGAGCTGTGCTGGTGCTGTGGTTAAGGCACCGGGCTGCTTACCAAAAGGTAATCAGTTCAAAGCCACCAGCCATCCCATGGGAAGAGGAGGCAATCTACTTCCATAAAGATTTACAGCCTTGGAAACCCGATGGGGGTCGCTATGAGTCGGAATCGACTCAATGGCAGTAGGAGTCCCACAAGCTAATGTTCCAATCTTGATCAGTCTCATTCCTACAAAATCATATTTATTAAGTCACTGAATAAATGAAATAGCTATTCACACATTCAACATAATCAGGAGACCAAAACAAGAAGATATGATCCTTGCATTTTCTTCAAGTTCTCAAATCCCATCTGCTCACTCACTCTCAGAAGAAAACAATAATGACAATATTTAATAACACTTAATGTGCCAAGCACATAACATATATTAGTTCATTTTATCTATAAAACAATCTCTATTATCATTATCCCCATTCTATATATAATAACACTGATATGTAGTGTACCTAAGGTCACACAGCTAAAAAGAAGCAGAACCAGGATTTTAAAACCAGCCTAACTTCAGAGTCCAAGTTCTTAACCATTTCATTAGAATGCCATCTAAGTGACTGACTCTACTAGGCTTGAATCTCTCAATGTCTCTACCTTACATCTAAAATATAATCTACAGCAATTAATTTATTCAACATTGACTGACAACTCTCTGCCTTGTTTTTGTTCCCGGAACACAAGGTTGAGGTATCAGGGGCTTTATAATTTCCTAAAACACTCTTTTTCTAAATCTGTCTCCTCACGATTGTGTTTCAACTTAAACGTCAGTTTCCAGAGAGACTTTTCCTGTCCACTCTATCTAAAATAGCCCCTATCTATGCAGTATCTATGCAAATCTCTATCACATGCAATCAGGTTTTTTTTTCTTTATCTCATCTATTTACTCATCAGTTAAGGAAGGTTGGGCAATCCTACTTCTGTAGTGATACTGCCTCGGAAACCCAAGGAGGGGTCGCTATATGAGTCAGGGCGACTGGACGGCACACAACAACAACAACTAAGTTTCAAGAGAATAGAGACCTTTTCTATCTTGCCAACTACTACATCCTCAGCACCTAAAACAAAGCCTGGCACGTTAAAAAAAAAAAAATTGCCACCAATTAAACTCCAAATTATGGTGACCTTGTATGCATCAGAGTAGAACTGTGTTCCGTATGGGTTTGGAATGGCCGATTTTTTGGAAATAGATCAACAGGTCTTTCTTCCCAGACACCTCTGCATGATCTTGAACAGGCAACTTTTCAGTTAGTGGCCAAGGACATTAACTGTGTACACACCCTGGGACTCTTGGTACATAGCAGGCACTCGACATTTACAGAATGAATGCCAAAATTTATGCTAAACACTGAGATTACCACAACGAATAGAATATGATTGCTACCCTCCAGGAACTCCCATATTATATTTACAAATACCTCCTCACCTTCTATGTTAAGACTAGTCCTTAACTTCTTTCAATGGCTAAACTCTCCACCTGTGGTCTTAAATCTGTCCTTGAGTTCTCCCTCTGACCTCTCCCCATCAATTATCCCCTGTGCCTCAAATCTTTAATGTCTTCCTCTCACTCACTGAGTTCTTCCCAGTTTCCCTCCCATACCCTATCCTTGCATTCCCCCAACAGCTCCCATTCACTCCTTACCACATGCCTCTACTTTCTCAAAAGTTATCAGTGACCTAAAAATTGTTCACTTTCTTCAACATTTAACACTTCTGTGGACTTTCTTAGGACCAGAGATGCTATCTCCAAATTCTCTTCTTAATTTTCCTTTTTATTTTTTCAGTTTCCTTCACTGTCTCCTTTCTCTCAGGCCTCTACACTTGTTTCTCACTAGGGCTACATCCTAGTCTTGCTCCATTCTCTGCCTCAGACTGATTTCCTCCTTCCTATAACTTCAACCAATGCCTCCACCCAAGTGATTATTATATATATATTCATTCAGAACCTAAATCCCAGCTTCACTTTCTCCATTATATTTAATAAAAAACATGATTGAATTCTTAGTCAAACCTCAATAAAAAGAAGTTACAAGCTACGATACAGAAAAAAATGCAGACTATAATAAGCAATAATGTTCTGATAAAGCAATATTATATAACTTACGGCTGGTTTTTATGAGTATTTCTCAGAATACTTGAACTAACTGTTCATTACTTTTAATTGGCAGCTGATACAAAAACAGATTGAAGACTAAAACCTCATTCACGCATTTTCTATGTATGATTAACTTACATTAATTTTATCTCCAACTGTTAATATGCTTCTGTTGTCGTGTTGTTATGTGCTGTCGAGTCAGACCCGACTCATAGCGACCCCTCCTTGGGTTTCCGAGGCAGTATCACTACAGAAGTAGATTGCCCCATCTTCCTTCCAAGGAGTGGCTGGTGGGTTTGAACCATCAACCTTCTGGTTAGCATTCAAATGCCTTAGGCACTACGCTACCAGAGCTCCCAATACTCTTCTAGATACATAGAAATATTATTATTATATGAGTGGCAGGAAGTCAGAAGGAGACCGGGTGGTATAGTGGCTAAGGGTTTAGCTGCTAACCAAAAGGTTGGTGGTTCAAACTGACCAGCTGCTCCACAAGAGTGTGAGAAAGATGTTGCAGTCGGCTTCAGTATAAAGATTTACAGCCTTGGAAACCATCTAGGGCAGTTCTACTCTGTTATTAAAGAAAGTCAAAACTGTAAATATACCTGTCAAAAACTATTGCATAAATCTGGGAACAATATATAAAATGAATACAAATTCTTTTTGAGAGGTTTGTAAAGATGTATAAAACAGGTTTGTAAATTATGTACCTATGTATGTACCTAGGTACCTATTATGTGCCAAATTTAGAGACTCATAGATCTAAAGTATACCTACTTAACAGAGTAAACTCTCTGATGAGATTTCGTGTTATTTTCAAAGGCATTAGCAAAAATAAATAAATAAATAAATAAATAAATCTGTGTCATTATGACCATCCCTTTAGATAACAAAGGGTAATTACACATATTTATACCCATATGATACAATTACCCATGTATCCAATCCTGTGAACAATTACAGAAATGAGAAGAATGATTTACCCAGAAAAAAATGTGAACAAAGCTTTGTAACTCTCCCCAATGGTTAAGCCATAGTGCATACTGATAAACTACAAACACCTGACTTACAGCCTCACCCCTTTCACAATAGGAGAAAAAGACATCTGGCTATTGACTAACAAACTGCACATTAAATAAATACAGTAAACTCTTTAACTTATTTAACAAAACCATACTGTCCTTTTTCTGTGTACTGCAAGAACCAATGGGAAAAAAGGATGAAGCCTACTCCCAATTACCACTGTCAAACCCAAGCTGGTAAAACAAGTCAGTCACCCTCCTTCAGGGTATGTGGCATGTAAGGACATGGAAAAGAAAACAATAGAAGAGTTCTCAGCAAAAAGACAACCGTATCTTAAGAAAAAGAAAATGAAAGTGACTTAACGTTTCCCACATCAAGGAAGCCAAAAATGCAAGGAGCCTAACTGGAAAAGACTAGGAGCTACTCAAATTATTTAGCTGGTGACAATTAAACACTATACCAGCTGTCATATGTTAAAGTTCTCCTATTCGGATTTCCCTTTCCCACTACAAAAAATCTCTACTCTAAAGCCTGTAAGTAACAGAGGAAACTGGACAGATGAAGGGAAATGGCCGATGGGGCATTAGAACACAAGAGCAGCTGCAAACATACCTCTAGAACACCGAAAGGCCCAGTTATCAAAGTTCAGCTCCAAAAATCTCTTATCAGACAGCTTTTCCACACAACTCTTTATCTGCATCCCTTATTACTTAAAATGAAACCTTATACCTGTCTAGCAGCTTGATTCTCAAAACTCATCCTATAAATATGACACTATCCTTAATCTAAACCATTGCTCCCTTAGAGAAAAACATTTAAAAAAAAAAAAAAAAAAGCGGTGGAAAGAGGAGGATGGAATGTCATGAAGGGGGGTTAAAGTGGTGAAAGATACATACAAATACCATTGCGGCGGGGACACTGGAAACGCCACCTTCCTCACTGGTCTTGCAAATTCTGTTTGTGTATTACCCTCTACCTATCCTTTCCCCTTCCTCAACAACACACACAAAAACATATACATGCACACGTGTCATCGCATCATCACCTCTTCCAGCCTCGCAAGCTACACTCCCACCCTCATTAATCCCCCACTTAGACACAAACAGAAAAGAAACTGCAATCGCCGCACCCTCCATTCTATCTCAGTAAGTGCCTTTACCATCTAGCATTAAGGGCTTAATGAAAAGAGTGCTCGGTAAATACGCACACAGACACAGACACATACACACGGGCGCACACGCGGCATGTGGCGCAAGGAAGGGCACCCTGGAGACGCACCTGGAGGCCGGGTGTCCAGCGCTGCTGCCCCCCTGATCCCTGTCACTGAGCGCAGCTGTGTAAATCCTCCGGTAGCGGTCAGCCAGGGCCCGGCCTGACAGCAGCAGCTGGTAGTGACCCCGGGAATCCAAGGCGGGCAGACCCAGCCCCGCAGCCGCCACGGAGCCCTCGGAAACCGGCATGAACAGCGCCCCCGGCGCCGGGGAGGAAGAGATGGTGGCGGCTGGAAAAAATCCGTCCCCGCCGGGCCCCAAGGAGGCGGCGGCGGGGGAGGCAGTCGCTGCGCACATCATCATCCTCGCCGCCGCCGCCGCCTCGTCCCCGAGGGCCGGGACGGCAGACACGCGCGCGCACACACAACCCTTTTCCAACGACGACGACTCCGGCGGTGGCCTCTCCCTCCCGCAGCAGGGAGACTACAAAGACAGCGACCTCCTCCTCCTCCTCCTTCTTCTCCTCCTCCCCCCCGCGCCGCCCTTGCCGCTACTGGGGCCGTTCATCTAACCCCGCCACCCCGGGCGTGTAAGGAGGAGGCGGTGCCGCCACTGCCGCCGCCGACACCGCTGCCACCGCCGGGGCTACCCGCAATGGGAAGCTGCTGGCTCTACTGAGCATGCGCCACTTTTCGCACATGCCCAGTCACTTGAGCCTCATTCTCCTCCCCAGCGCCCTTCTCTGCTACCACTCCCTGCGCCTCCGGGGTTGGTTGTCAGGCGGTGAGAATCTGGAGGAAATCCACTTCTCCGGGTTTTGCTAGCAACCTGAGGGAGAGTAAGAAAGTGCTGGGCAAGCTGTCAGCTACTAGCGTTGTTGGACTTCAGGTAATGGGGTTCCCTCCAGGTGGGAAAATTTAGAATAGAAAAAAAAAAGAGGGAATGTGCCTGCCTATGGCCAGATAATGAATATTACGCACTTCTGGGGCTTTTTCCCAAAGTTGTGCTGCCGACATGAAGATTTGTAGTTAGTTCAGAATTCAAGGTCATCAGAATTAGAGGCCCCTTTGTCGATTTTATTTTGAATTTATTGTGATTAGGATATAAATCTGTTTAAGATACACTTTACTTGCAAAAAGAGGTAGTAATCTAGTGCATTATTTTCTGAGAAAGTAGAATGCAGAGTTAAATCCAGATTCATTACTAAATACTTGTACTTAATATTTACATTAGAGGATAAATCATAATGCAATAATATGTTCTTAAATAGTCTTATTAACTCCTTATTCATTCTAGGAGTACACCCTTATCTCTTAACAGTGGTCACTTGATGGCTTCTCTTTTTCTGCCCAGGCTTATATTAAGAGAGAGATGGTTCTTGAATATGACCTGAAACTATAATTATGACTAAGATTGTAAAATATCTGAAAATGTCAGATTTATAAAAGTGTAACGTTCTCTGAGTCCCTGTTCCAAGCTATTCTACTTGCCCCTTCTTAAAAAAATAAAATAAAATTATAGAAATATATGCACAAATGCACTATGAGTTTTATCCTTTTGGCTCTTAATTTAAAGAGTTTGCATAATTTATCCTCCTGTCAAATCATTTCTAAGTACTATATACTGCATTTACTTCGCTGTTAGCTAAGCTCCAGTCAACTCTGACTCATAGTGGACTTTTAAACAACAGAATGAAATGTTGCCTGATCCTGTGTCATTCTCACAATTTGAGTCCATTGTTATGGGTGTTATGCCAATCCACCTCACTGAAGGTCTCCCTTGTCCTCTCTGGCACTCTACTTTATCAAGCATGATGCCCTCCTTTTGATCCCTACTGATGACATGTGCAAAACAAGTGAGTCAGACAATATTCTGTTGTGATCCATGAGGTTTCCATTGACCAATTTTTGAAGCAGATCATTAGGCCTTTCTTCTTAGTCTGACTTAGTCTGGAACTCAGCTGAAACTTGTCCATCATGGGTGACCCTGCCTGTATTTTAAATACCAACGATACAGTTTCAAGTATCATAGCAATACACACCACCACAGTACAAAAGTCTGACAGATGGGTGGTGGTCATCTTCTTATTAGCTATTATACTAGTGCTTCTTTGAATATCAGTCATTAAAAGAAAAAAATAGTCCTTTTTTGTGTTTTGAGAAGTACAAACAAGGAGTAGGGAAGTAAACTAATTCTAGCTTTTGGGGAAGAGGGATGCTGAAAGGAATGCATTTGTTCTGGGGCTTTGAATGATAGATAGGTATAAATTTAAAAAAAAATGATAAAGATGGGATGATGAATGAATAGGGACAAATGCATAGACTTGAAGAATCAGTATTTTAGTACTGTGAGTCCATAGCGACCCCCATTGGGTTTTCGAAGCAATTAATATTTACCAGAAGTAGATTCCCTCATTTTTCTTCCGTGGAGTGGCTGGTGGGTTTGAACCACCAACCTTCGGATTAGTAGTCAAATGCCTTAGGCACTGTGCTATCAGAGTTCCAAGTACTGTGAGTAGGCCTATTAAATAGAATTTGATTTGTCTTGTTTTCCTCAATGATCTTATAAGTTCCTTTAGAGCTTCTTTATCTTTTTTTTTGCCTTCCTCAGCTCCTATTATACAGCCTTACATATAGTACAGTAAGTATTTGTTAGAATACATCCCTGGGCTGATGTTTCAGCACAGTTACAAACCTAAGAGCTGAACTGGAAATGCTCCCAACCCTGTGGTGACACTGAATGTACAAAAAAAATAAATAAAAAAAAAATTGTCATCGAATGGATTTTGATTCTAGGAGTGGAATTAAAGGCCTGACAGGTAGGTGCTACAAAGCTATATTATTGTAGCAACAACCAGCAACATAGTGAAAAGGCTCTGAAATTAGACAGAAATGGATTTGTATCCTCATTCTCTATGTCTTTGGGCAAGTTTTCTTCTCTATCTTGTTGTGAGTTGCTATGCATGTTACCAAGCAGAATTGCTCCATAGTGTTTTCTTGGCTGTAATCTTAATGGCAGCCGATCTCCACACCCAGTTTCCACGTATTGCTGGATGGTTTCGAACTGTCAATCTTTAGATTGGTAGTCAAGTGCGGTTTGTGCAACCTAAGGACCACATCTTCTATATAATGGTCAAAATAGTCCTTATCATCACTGCATAAGATTGTGAGAAGACTTGAAGTATCTAATACTGTCCACCTTGGCACATGGCTTTCCACAATGGTGGTGTTGTTAGGTGCTAGGGCTCCAACTCATAGCGACCATATGTACAACAAAACGGAACATGGCTGGGTCCTCACAATCTTTGCTATACTTCAGTCTATCCTTGCAGCCACTATGTCAATCCATCTCATTAAGGGTCTTCCCCTTTTCACTGACCATGCTTATGAATGGCAGTGAAACACTGTTTGATATATTACTAGAAAACCACAAATGATAGCACGTACAATGAATAAAACAAACAAACAAAACACACACACACACCAAAAAAAAAAAATCTTGTCCATAAGGGCCGTAATGGTGTCTGTTCCCCCATTATATTCCCAGTGTCTAGCACAGGACTATCCTTAAGTAGAAATGACAAAGATACTGATTGGAAGAATGGATGTTGCTTGCCCAGAAAAACATTTCCAGTGCAGGACATGTACAATCAGTGCCCGTTTAGAATTTCTTGCGGAGAATGGCTCCTGCTGCTGCACTGGGCTCCGTGTTCCTCCCACCACTTCTTAAATTTTGCATCAATCTTTACTGTACCCTTCAGTCCTATACAGGCCCCTTCCGGAACCTTGTGGATATACTCAAAACCCGGTAACTGGATAATTTCCTAAGAAATCCTGTGTCACTGAGTGGTGTAACTAGGCGTGCGCAGAGTTGTACACATGCTCACTTAGGTATCCGAGAGTGGCGTTTCTGTTGCGGTTGGCAGCGTTTCCTTCCATGGCAGCCGCAGCGGTTGCTGTACTCTGATAGCCAATGCAACCTTTTTTCTCCTTTTCCTCCTCTTCACGCCTCGGCATTGTGCGATCCCCCATCACTGCAACTGCTTACAGCTACTGCCCTGCAATGACCACTGGACACCTTGGAAAACTGCCCTGGCGGGGAATGGGGGCCACCTCATGAAGAATGGGCGTTTGAAGTCATACTTAATTCCACTGTCAAGGGAATTGGAAGGGGAGGGTGAACCCTAAGGCAAGACGCAGGGGTCACCAGGACCGTCTCTAAAGATTAGGAAATGTGGATTTCTCGCTTCTGCAATGCCAGCGGGAAGTCCCCTCCCGCCTCTCTTGTGCGCATTACTACAGAATGCCTTACGCAGCCCAAGTGTTTGGGTAGCTGAGGGGAATTAAAATTTCTATTAAAGGACCTATGCAGAATGGTAGGATACAGAGGGCTTTGCTTTTATTTTTCCAGGCACACTGAGTGCGGCTCTGTATTTTCTGCGCTGCCATCTTAGCTTTATCTTCTGACCAGGCTGGGCGTGCTTGTGCATTTGTGTAAGGAGGGAGGGCTGGAATAGTAGGGTGAAGGACGGGGGAGCACTGGGCGGGTAGGGTGTCAGAAAAAACTAGACGTGAGTCCACGCCACATTCGCCCTGAAATGATGGCACGAACTAAGGCAGATCCTGACTTTGTCCATTTAATTAGTAAAACTCAGGCATAGTACTTTTCAGTCTCTGGGGTTGAAATCATGTTCATCTCTCAAAAAGAATCTCTTTTTTTCTGTGATCAAATAATAAAATTAAGGCTTCATCTTTCATCCTGTGAGCACTGATTCTGTCCTTTATTTTTCCCCACTTGACATTTCAATCCTGGCACTACAATTTTCTGACCTTCTTCCACATTTATATTTCTCTATTTTATGTATTTTTCAAAACGCAGGCACCACCAGCACTAATGGAATAAATAACATGGCAGAACCCACAGTGTAAAAGAACAGAGTGATGTTGTTAGTTTCATTTAAAAGGTTAATACTGTAATTATGCTACAAGATGGCAAACACAGGAAGCATGTATGTTATCAAGAACATCAAAACCTATGAAAATGCTGTGGTCAAGTCAAGAGTACATTTGTACGGTAACCAACTGGAGTATTTAAAAACAAAATAGGTAGCTGAGTGAATTTTAAAGCAGGTATAGTAGTTGAGAGCCATTTGAAAAAAAAAATATATATGTTCAGGCTTGAAGAGTGAGGAAGCCAAGTGACCTTGGCTTTTTAAGGGCCACAAGGTTCTATATTCTTAAATAATATGATGATATTGCATTTTAAAATAATATATGTATTATTCATATAATATATGTAATGTTGTTGTTGTTACTTGCCATCAAGTCAGACCTGACTCATAGTGACCCCTCCTTGGGTTTCCGAGGCAGTATCACTACAGAAGTAGATTGCTCAACCTTCCTTCTGAGGAGTGGCTGGTGGGTTTGAACTGCCAGCCTTCTGGTTAGCAATCAAGTGTCTTAGGCACTATGCTACCAGAGCTCCTAATATATTTAATACTCCAGACTAAAGAGGAAAATTTAACTTAGCATTTGAAATTATTTTAAACAAAAATTGCGCTTTAAACCTCTCCCCAAATACCTAGACCTCTTGCTTTAAACAACTATGTTTTAGGGCCTTATATTTATTTTTAGGACATTAGAATGTACAGTCATTTATAGGCATGAAGAGTTAGTGCTTTATCCTTTTTATTCACGTCAACTTAAGAAGATATAAAATAGAATGTCCAAGATGTCCTACAAATAGAAATTTAGGTTTTAGGGTCTAAATTAAACATGGACATCTTCATCTTTGAAATATTATTCTAAAATATTTACTGGTGAGTATATGTTTGGGAGTATGTGAAGTTGGTGATACACATTTTAATGCAAATCTCCACATTTTTAAAAATCTTATTCTGATGGATTTAGAATAGAGGATGCTTTCACAACTGATATAGAAAGTTATATGAACTGTAAGTCTACTAAAGAGAGAAATTTTTTAAATAGATCATTCTAACTTTAAAACTGTCAGTGTAGTTCATAAAGTATTTTTGCTGTTGTTAGTTCCCATCCAGTAGGCTCCGAGTCATGAGACCTTATTTATACCTGAGTGAAAAGTTGCATGGTCCTGTACCATCTCCCAGATGTTTGATAAGTTTGAGCTGACTATGTCAATCTATCTCATTGAAGGTTTTCCTTGTTTTTGCCAACCCTCTACTTTGCTAAACATGATGACCTTTTCTAGCAATTGGTCTTTCCTGATGATGTGTCCAAAGTAAGCCAGATGAAATCTCAAGATCCTTGCTTCTAAGTAATAGTATTAAAACTAAAACCAAATCCACTACCTTTAAATCAGTTCAGACTCATAGTGACCCCATTGGGCTTCCAAGGCTGTAAATCTTCATGGAAAGAGATTACCTCATATTCTTCCCACAGAGCAACTGGTGGGTTTGAACCGCCAACCTTCTGGTTAGCAACCAAATGCCTTGGCCAATATGCCACCAGAGCTTCTTAAGGAGTAGTATTAGTTTGGTCTTTATTATTAAGATTAAATAGTTTAAATTGAATTATCTCAAACTCTGAAGGACTACTGGAATTCTTATACAAAAGAGCAATTTTATTACACAAATAAAGTTATGGGCAAATTCAGATTATCAAAATACATATAAATGGTTCTAAATGGATTATACTCAACTAACTCCCTACCATTGAATCAGACCCAACTCACAGTGACCCCTCCTTGGGTTTCCTAGGCGGTATCACTATGGAAGTAGATTGCCCAACCTTCCTTCCGATGAGTGGCTGGTGGTTTACACTATGCATGAAATTATTTTAAAGACATTTTGAGTTTTCCCATCAGTAAATTGAGGGTTAGAAATTGTTTCATTGAATTCTTTAGGGATTCAATTAAGTCTTACGAATAAAGTACTTGTTTAGCATACTACCTGGCAGACAATAATTATTATTACTAGTATTATGTTGTTGTTGTTGTTGTTGTTGTTATTTGCCATCGAGTGACTCCTAGCGACCCCTCCTTGGGTTTCCGAGGCAGTTATCACTACGGAAGTAGGATGTATGGTCCCCTTATTTGGAATGTGTGTTATAGTCTTCTGCTAGAGGAAATAAGAAACAGTTACACAGTTACATAAACTCAGGAGGAGAAAAAAAAGGTCTTTGTTCCTTTTAACAAAGAATCCCATCCATCAATACAGTTGTACTGTATCCTTATGTGACAAGAAGAGAATCCAAGGACGAGACTTCTTTCCCTGCAATACCTCAATTTTGAGTGATTTTTTAATTCACAAACACATTGCTTACTTTCATTAGTTCAGTGGTTTGGGGGATTTTAACTGATGGCTAAATTTTGACATGTTATAGCCAATACAGGTTGTAGTTTCTTCTCAAGTGGCTAGTAGCTACAGAAAACCTCTAGGGCCAAAAAACACACATCATCCGTGGCTCTCACATTCTCCCTTAGTTAATCTGTAATTAATGCTAAGATCTAAATCTATCTATCTAGCCACACATAGTTTGACTTCCTATTTTGATAAAGGCTTTTACTTTAGTATTTAAAAAATAAAAAGAATCTATTTCCTACTCTTCATAAATAATGCTCTTAAAAAATTATTTTGCCCTTTTTTGTTATTATATTCTTGGCCTTCAAACTGGGCAAGCTTCTACGTGAAATGTTCCTAGAATATATAATTCATGGAAAATATTCTATACTTTTCCTAAGTTAATTTTTAGCAAGTAACACAGTAGTTTCTTAGACAAAATAATCTTATGTATACTCTATGATGTCAAATGTTATTTATGTGGTAAAGGAAAGCCAACATGGCTTCCAGAGAAAAATGCAAACTTCTATACCTATAATCCTATGTGCAGGTGAAATGATGTGCCAATAATTTGATTCTTTGTTCTAGACTCCAGTCTTCTCCATTCTTCTGCTCTGTTCTGTACAGCAAGGGGATGACCCCAGTAAACTTCATTTCTTGGGTTCCCTTGCCAACTAGCTTCAAGTTAAGTTCAGTCAAAGGAATAAAATGACTGAATAAAGAATGAGAAGAGAAAAGAAGCCATGCATTCTCTCCCTCTCTCCCTCACTCTTTTCTCCCTTCTACTTCCCTTCCCTTACCCCTCTGTATGTATATGTATACATGTACACACACACACACACACACACACAGATGGGGCATCATATCCTATGTAGTTTCTTTATCTTCATCAGTGGTTCACCTCCAGCCAGGTAACCTCTGTTGTGGAACTAGTTCTTACTGGGCAGTCTTAGCTCTTGCTGGTAACCTCACCAGCCCTAGGGATTATGGCTTCCTGTATATATTAATTCGTGAGTTGTGTCACTGTTCCTTGTTTGGCTTTTCAGTTCCTTCAATACCACTGATATTAGTTCCCTGTATTCAATTCTCTCTCTTAATGGCCTAGCATGTATTTGTCTATTTTCCTGATTATACCTTGAAAGATACAAATGGTCTTCCATCTAGATAAAAGTCCTGATTTGACTTTTCAGCCAAATGATGGCATTTTATCACTTTTCATCTGGCCTTTGAAACTTGTGGAGCTGACTTCAATGAGGAAGATAGGAACCTGCTATGAAAACACTATTGGTTGACTCACCCATTCCCATCCCAAATTCCCTTCCTCCTTACCTGCCTTTACTCTAGAGAATGGAAAAAAGTGAAATATTCTCTCTGAGACCCTCTTCTTCACCTAGGGTTGGCTTTGTGACACAATTCAGGCCAGCAAGGTAAGGGCAATCATTAATGGGTTTTGGAGGAGGGGGATTATGAGTTTCAGTTTTAGCTTTGAGACCAGCAGTAGCAACAGAGACCATCCCATTAGTCCCATTAGTCATTCCCATTAATATTCTTCTTTTAGGTTTCTGCAGGAATAGAAGAGTATCCAAAAACTTACATATGAGCATTCTATGAAAGCATGTGGGTCTCAGCTATGAAGGGGGTGGACTGTAATGGATACTGTTGTGTATTGCAGAGATCTCATGTTTAGGATTAAAGCATTTATTTCCCAACTGTTAGAAGTATTGGCTGCTGACAGCTCACAGCTAAGCCCCTCTCAGAGAACTGTCTTCAGCTAATGGTCGTTGCCTAGCCCATGGTTATGTCCCCTCTCAAGTAACTTATCATTGCAGTGGTATAAAAGTTCAGCCCCATTGCTTTAATTTAGGTACAATTTTTAGGGCCGTAACAGTTCCAGAGTTCCCTGTGAGTTTGCCCGATGCTTCTGTTTTAAATGATTCTCAGTTCAACTTCTCCCTCTACCTTCTGCTTCTCTGGTAGCACAGTTAAAGCATTTGGCTGCTCACCAAAACATCAGTGGTTCAACCCCACCAGCCACTTAGGAGAAAGGTGAGGTAGTCTGCTTCCATAAAGATTTACAGCCTTGGAAATCCTATGGGGAGGTTCTACTCTATTCTATAAAGTGGCTATGAGTTGAAAGCAACTTATTGGCAGTGGGCTTGGTTTGTTTTTGTTGTGTTTTGTATTTTGGTTCCTAAGTACATTCCTTAAAAAAACTTCCTGCATGCCAGTTTTTGCTTCAGAGCCAGTATATTTTATTTTTTATTTTTATTGTGATTTGGGTGAAGATTTACAGAGCAAATTCACTTTCTATATAGCAGTTCACATATACTTTGTCTCATGTCA
>NW_006921668.1:4329731-4330907 GCF_000298275.1 Orycteropus afer afer
TCGCTCAGTAAGTGAAGTTGCAGGAGGTGTGGGGGTAGCTATGTCTTATGGGGGCTGTTGTTGTCTCCCACTAAATCAGACACAAATTACAATCGAATAATGTTCAAAAATCTTGTCAGTCTTGCAGGTCCGGAGTGTCCTTGGGGTTGCTGGAAAGCAGCATGTGTTCTTAAGGCCCAGGAATCTGCGAGAGCGCTGTGTCTTTAAATATCCAAAATAGTCAAGCCGTTTTTTAAACCTTCAAAATGGCGGCATCCTCCAGACCGGCAAAAGTCCACAGCTCAGCCCATCTTTCTCTTCACCTTCGTTGTTCCCCAGCCGCCTTGCACAGTCCTCTGTGCAGTCCCTGGCTAGCAGGGTGATTTTTATGTTAATTCTTAAGTCCTACCACCACAGGAATCTGCGAGAGCACTGTCTCTTTAAATATCCAAAATAGTCAAGCCGCTTCTTAAACCTACAAAATGGTGGCACCTTCTGGACCGGCAAAAGTCCACAGCTCAGCCCACCTTTCTCTTCACCTTGTCCGTTTGTTCCCCCAGCCACTGTGCACAGTCCTCCTTGCAGTCCCTGGCTAGCAGGGTGATTTTTAGGTTAATTCTTAAGTCCTACCACCCCTCGGGAATCTCCAAGCTGTCTGTGCCATCAGGATCGCGCACCACCACTGCCAGACCGCAGCTCCGTATGTCTCCTTTTTTGGTATTTTCACGCAAATTCTTCTGCTAGTTGGGGTTTAGTCCACTTCTATATCCTTCTCTTCAAGGCTCAGGGGTCCAGGATTATCTTCTGTGTATGTGTTAATTTGTTTCCCTTTTCTTTGTTGAAGAGGGTCTGTGCAGTCTTTCTGCCTAGTCCGCCATCTTGCCAGAACTCTCCATATTTTTTATTACTTATAAAGATAGATGTGAACTCTGGTGGCATAGCGCCTAAGGCATTTGATTGCTAACTAGAAGGCTGGCAGTTCAAACCCACCAGCCACTCCTCCAAAGGAAGATTGAGCAATCTACTTCCATAGTGATACTACTTTGGAAACCCAATGAGGGGTTGCTGTGAGTTGGATCCAACTCGATGGCAGTGAGTATAAAGATAGATAAATTATTTATTATTTGGTACCAGGATAGTAACGAAGGAAGGTGTTTTTTTTTTTGTTGTTTTGTTCTTTTTTTTTTTTTTTACAAA